>NW_027331510.1:3566469-3871781 GCF_022965805.1 Primulina eburnea
AATTTATTGGAATCATAGTGTTATGATGATCATCTTTAATTATCCTTTATTTTTATATATCATGCATACATATTAAATTTTGTGTAAAAAAATATAGAGATTATAAGAAAATTAAAACTTTTTAAGAATTAGATTCTTATAGTAATTTTATTTATGAGTGATATGACTATTTAAATTTTCAAATATTTAAATAAAGATTAAAAAATATATGTGTTAGTAATAGATCAGGTCCAATCGTATGATATTTTTATTAAGAGTAGTTCTCTTGTTAGACGGTCTTACGAATCTTATCGGTGAGACGGACCAACCCTGCTGATATTCACAATAAAAAGTAATATTCTTAGGCATAGTTTGGTACATGAGATAAGAGAGGGATTGATAAATAATCCTCCTTATCCCATGGTTGGTACCTTTTTAAAAAGCTCATGATAATATCATGGACCCTTGATAATAATTTTTTAGAAGGATAAAATATCTTAATTAGAAGGTGTGATAATTTTAATTTAATGATAAAATACACTACAAATGACTTAATTACCCTCAATTTATAAATGATTTTTTTATAAATCTATGCTAGTAGGTAGAAATTAAAATCAAATAAATATTTTATTTATTTTTATATATTATATAATATGATAATTATATAAATGAATTCGAGATAATTATATAAATAATTTTTATAAATCTCAATAAAATTATTATTATCACTCGATTAACCATAAAAATTGATATTTGATTTGACTCAAAAAATCAAGGGCTCAATTATCATATTATATAATATATAAAATTAGGTAAAAATAAATAAATCATGCAAGTACTATCGACACATGACAGATAAAAAATATGAACTCAAGCAATAACTTTGAAATTATAAAATTTATTATGATAAGGTTAATTTTGCCATTACAATCTAATATATAAATTTAATAACTCTTATTAAAATCATACCAAACATTAAATATAATATCATACATCTTATTTATCATTAACTTATCCTTATATTATATATCACATGTTTATCCTATCATGTGTAACGAACTATACCTTAGCATATAAAATAATATTTTATCATGGATGACCCAAATAAGAGATATGTCTCACAAAATACGACATGTGAGACCGTCTCACGTAAGTTTTTATCTTTTATAAATAAGAAGAAATATTGTACAATGCTAGAACAGCGTATTTTTCTTTTATAACAAAAGTGACGTGACAACCCAAACTAGTAATTCTTTCACATGAAAAATCAAAAATATCGGAAACAATCACTTAAATTGCAAGCCAAGTTTCAAAATATTACGTTATTAATAAATTAAAGATACCGAAATTATTGATTTTGTGTTAAGATCTTTTAAAGACTGACCTTTCAGCCTTCGAACTTCAAATAAAATATTTAATGCGTGGAAAAGAAGATCAAAGATGTGTTGCTAATAAAGAATTAACACGCACTGATACGGATAAGAATATTTGACTACCCAACTAATTTATATCAAATTATTTATTTTTCTTTAAATGTGGATCACGCTTTACAAATAACGTAACGAAAACGATATATACGAATATATGTCTGAATTGTCTTAAAATAACGAATTTGATTTTTTCTACCAATAATTTTTCGAACGATAAAGTTCTACACGACTTCCTTGGTTAGTGTCGTTTGCAGACCACTGCATTACTCTCGTACTTTACACAATCCACATCGAAGAGTAATAAATAAAATGATTAAAACACAAAGTTCTCAAAACAGTAGAGAAAACCATATGCATGTTGTTGGTTTTGTTTGAAATTAATGATTAAAGAAAATGTTTATGCAAAGCAACTCACAAGTCACAAGCTGACTTTGATGGTTTCATGCCCACTTAGTTTGCAAAATAATGTGTGTCCACCATATATAAACACCAAACAACCAAAACAAAGAATGCCATTAGTTAAGATTTTTCTTTGCCGTTGTACTTGTACTTCGAAAAATTAGCCAATCCCTCATATTTTCTTCCAAGCTGGAAGATCATCTGAATTCGCAGGCCTTATGGGCATCTTTATGCGATTTTCGATCAAAAATATCGAATTTCGTGAGCCGAGCCTCGTTCCTAAACGAAACTGGATCGAATCCTCTGTCACTGGCTGAGCTATCCCAATGTTTTGAGCTAATACATGTTACCACTGAGGCTTTAGCTAAGCTGGCGGTGGAAATAGACTACCCCACGAGTTCATGGGGTGGAAGAGCCATCGAGAATTACCTCAACATCACCTTAAACTTTCTGCACCTGTTAAATGTCATTACCTCCTCTATTGCATACCTCAATGAATCCAAGATTTCAATATTACATGCCCTGAATCAGTTCGAAAATCAAAAATATTCTGCGGAGCAAAATTTCATGAGAATCCCTTCAAGAAATATAGGATTGGAGTTGAAAGAGGAAACGGGCTTATTCGTGACTGAGGAGAAGCCATTCTCGGAGAAGGAATCTGTGATTCTTGAAGCTTTGACGGTGACAAAAATGATCGGATACTGGGCACTTGGTTTAACACTCTCTCTTTTGTGCAGTGATGCTGAACCATACAAGGAACTAAGAAGAATTTCGGACGGGTTCGAAGACTCGTTGATCAAAAGCCTGGACTTGAGATTTAGTCGGATGATAGAATTGAAGTGTGTTGCAAAAGAGGTCGAAGAGTTAAATGACATGCTGGAGATGGTCCCCGAGGCGATATCGGGCAAAAGATGGGAGGAGGGATTCAACAAACTAAAGACGAGGTTGGAGGTGGTGGAAAATTTGGTGCGGGATGTAGAGAAACAATCATCAAACAACCTGTTCTCTGAAGTCCTGGCGGCCAGAAATCAACTGCTAGACAATTTTCGTCTCACAAAACAGAACATGTAGACTCGGGAAGATGAATCTGTAACTTTCTGAAAAGTAAGTTCTCTATATATATTTTATAACACATCCAGTCATTCCTCTGGATTAAATACATTAGAATTTCTTTGTAGTTTGTATCACTTAGGAATATGTAAATATTACGATAGTGGATGCTACACAATGCATCTGTGTTTCTTCACTGTCAAATACATACGATAACTCAAGTTTCTTGGTCTCAGTACACCATTGTAATTTTCACAGAAGCCTGCCAGAATCTATTTCAATAATAGTATAAAGATGCCGTCTAGACAACCAAAATAGCACATCTAATGGACAAGCTATGCACCTGAGAAGTTCTTTGCAATTCCCTCAATATCATTCAAATGAAGTATACAAATAAGCTAAAAGACTAAAAATTACTGATTTTTTAATCAAGTGAACCGGATTTGAATCGACATTTCTTGAAACGTTTATGCGAGAATAAACACAATCCAACTGTGAAGACATTTTCCGATCGTGCAGGTGAAAAGAAATCATACTCAGTGAGCTGAAATCATTTCATGGTAATACTTCATTACAGAATAATTAACAGGAGACATAAAAAGCAGAAACTGATCATTGCAAACCCACTAAAGTCTAAGAACTGCTGGAATGTGTTACACCCTCAATTGCCTTCTTTTTATGGATACCAGCAGGGGGCCTGGACAAGAGAGTGAGTGTGTTTAAGAACTAGTAAATTTCATGCACTTTATTTATAAGACATACATCGTCAGTAAAGATGATCAAAAAGGCTAAAACTCTTAAAAGGTGTATCTTGGTTTTGAACACGGTATGCCCTTCAATTTCAGAAGCACTCCATGAAGTTAAACATGCAAATATGAACTGGAGTATGTCTCAAATATATAGATTTGTTTGATTTTCACACAAATTAAAAATATTATTGAAAAGGAGGAGTTAAAATGGTGGAAGAGATCTTCTGGATTATTATTTAGGTCTCAAATGGAAGTGCGAGATATGTTTTCGATGGATTGCTTATTTAGATTTTACTTATTTTGAAAAATCAATCACGTTTAAGATTCCCGCAACAGAATCCATGTTGTGTTTTCTATCTTAAAAAATCATAATTCAACAGTTTGTTTCACATAGGGAGACAACTACTAACCGAGACACAATTTTTGTTCTCATGTACATTCTCATCATTATACTTCCCTCCATCTTGCTCTCCACTCTTGTAACACAATGGTTGATATTCAATCCTTTCTTGAGGGTGATATAATCTACTCATTATCGAATAAAACAACGTTGAAAAGATAGTTAATCCCATCATATACCAACCAAACCGAATGTTAACCAACGCTTTGGCTCGCTCTAGGGCATGTTCCCCATGACAGGAAACGGTGTCTCGGCCTATGTCCGATGACTTCAAGTAGCAACCTTTAGGAATCAATTGTGGTGTCCACAGCATGACGCCTATGACCACAAGCCAAATGCCTTGGAGAATAACACTATAAGCTCTTGCAAATGCATTCAAGAAACTTTTGGGGTGCCCAATGGCCAGAAGGGTAGTGATCAGTGACACAAATGTGACCATCTGAAGTAGCCAATGGTATCGCCCTTCCACTCCCATGTGATCTGTTGAATGAAGATGGAGAATCAGTACTTGTTGGCTAAATGCAGTGGCTTGGAGCAAATAAACTAGCCCGTGTTGAGCTGGGGGCGCGATTTTGTCAAGAACAATGCTGAGAAATGATGAGACAAAAAAGGACATAGATATGGCTGAGTGTTCCAAATGTGGGACATTCTTGGAGGAGATGGTTCCATCTAGGAGTATCGGTGTTCGCCCCACGAAAAGTTCCGTCGACACAAAAACTACTGAAACTATCATGATTGAAATGAGTTCGAAGTGTTTAAGCCTTGGAAGTGGGAACCAAGGCAAGGTTGTGTAAGACTTTGGGTTGAGAACATGAAGTTTGGTGCAATTGAAAAGATGCCAAAGGCCAATGATTATGAAAGCAAATCCAAGTGATACATGGCCTGGGGTGCCTCCCATGTTGTTATTTTGGAACAACTGATGATTTTGTTTCTCTTGAAATTCGTTTGTGTTTCAAAGAAATAGATGGTGGGTTGGTTGATATAGTTAGGTTGTATCATGAATTTATGTTTGTTTTTTAAAGTTCCGAATTCATCAACTTGCCTTGTACTGTAAAATGCCCAACAAAAATTGTGCTTAAAGGAAGAGCTACTCTCTCCATCGGCCAAAAAGACATTGAATTATTGGAAAACAATCACTGACTCCATATCTTTTGCATTACAAAGATATTTCAACCAAGTTTCTGCTGTATTTAAATGGATTATTTCTTGTATCCATTTTGTCCAAATTTGGGTGTTTTTAACAAAAACAAACATTTTTTTTCTCTTTTTTGAGATTGCCGCAATCTGAGAACATGGCTAGGGCCTGAGCTTGGTTTTAAAAAATGGGTTGGGTTCGATCCGAAAATGTGGGTCAAGTTTAGGCCCAAAACAAACATGAAGGTCGGAGGACTTAGTTGGTCGGGTAGGTAGCACTACTTGATTAGTAAGTAGCATTTGTCCAATGTCTTTCACACCAAATTTATTTCAAATAAATAAACACACAAATATTTCTGCATAAATTTTTTTTAAAAAAAAAACAAACCCAAAAAATAGAGCATCCAATATACTATCAAAAGTTAAATTTAGCCGATGAATCTGACATCAATGTCTCCAGTTTAGAAAAAAAAATTGAATTCGAGATCCAGTTTTAATGACTCTCCTCGTCAAACTTAAAAAAAAGTTAAACTTATATTTTCACAAAAGAGATTCTGAACGATGTAATTACGTATATATAGAAAGGATGTGCGAAAGAAACGTTGGATCATGCGGGTCTCTTACATTTACATGAAACTAACATTTGACAACATAATGTTGAGGTTAAACAACTTCGATTTTAATAGAATAGGCCTCTAACAAATTTTAATGATATTATTAATTCTTCAAGAATATGTTCAAAATTCAATAAATCCACTTCTAGCTGACCCGAATTCCAGCTATTACTGCTTCATCCTCCATTTCTAGCTTTTTCCCAACTCCAATTTCCAAAATTCGAAAGTAGAGTCGCGATTACGCATGCAATCTTCGCTCAATTCTTAGAAATTCTGGATTTTGACGATGGGTTATCTCTCTTGCAAGGCAGAATCAGCAAATATGTACCACCGACTCGCCTTTATCAAAATTCAAGAATTTAATTACAAAGAACTTGAGTTAGCCACGAACAATTTCTCAGACACCAAACTACTGGGCAGAGGCAGCCACGGGCTGGTGCATAAAGGCGTCCTCCGCGGCGAACCGAGCAAACACTGCCACGTTTTGAGAACCCGAATGAGGTTAAGAATGAAATTGAGATTTTGTCGAAGCTCCAGAATCCAAGATTAGTTAACATAGTTGGGTTCAGTAATAATGACTCCCGAGATCGCCTTTTGGTGGTGGAATTCATGAGCAATGGCACTCTCTATGATGTTTTGCATTCGAACTCTCGGCCTCTTTCGTGGGGTAGAAGGATAAAGTTGGCTTTGCAAACTGCAAAAGCCATTGATACGCTCCATTCTTTGACTCCCCTTGTGATTCACAGGGACATCAAGTCTGCTAATGTTTTGATTGACAAGAATTTCAATGCAAGATTGGGGGATTTTGGGCTGGCATTGAGGTGTGTAGATGATTATAAGTTGAGGTCGACTCCACCAGCGGGGACGATGGGGTATTTGGATCCATGCTATGTGACCCCTGATAACTTGAGTACTAAAACTGATGTTTTTAGTTTTGGTATATTGCTTTTAGAGATTATTAGTGGTAGGAAGGCCATTGATGTGGCCCATTCGCCGCCTTGTATAGTTGATTGGGCTATTCTTTTGATAAGGAGGGGCAAACTGTTGAGTATATATGATCCCAAGATTACACCTCCTAAGGATCCTTCGGTGAGGAAGCTATTGGCAGTTGTGGCTGCAAAATGTGTGAGGCCTTGTCGGGAGAGGAGGCCCACAATGAAGGACGTTGTGCAATGTTTTAGTGGGTTGAGTAAATTGGTCCCAGATCATAATTGGAATGGATTTGCTAATCCTTGTTCAGGTGGAGTTCATGGGGCGACCTGTTCATTCGAGAGGCGTTCAAGTGAATTCAAGAAGGATTTATGGGGCGACCTGTTCATTCGAGAGGCGTTCAAGTGAATTCAAGAAGGATTTATGGTGAAAATGGTAGTGTTAACAATAGGGATGCTAAAGATGCAACACCCTTCAATATTCCGGGGAGAGTGTACACCAACCTGGGGTTTAGGAGCAATTTGATGGAGTTGTTGGCTTGTCCTAAAGGCGAAGCTAGTTTTCGCAATCAGGAAGATGGTTTAGGACCTAAGATGGAATCAACTAAATATGTTCCTAGTTTTAGATTTGATAGTAAAAGCGGGACTACTGTTAGGACCATGGTTCTTGGTGATAATGGAGATGAAGACCTTCCTTAAAGGGGAACTAGTTAGTTATGCATGTCTGAAGATACCTTTGTTGTTGATTCAATATGGTATTTGATTGGACTACATTTTTGCTTTATCAGCTCTAGTTTTATCCAATTTCACTTTGTATTCAGCTATTCTAGGATCATTGATAATATTGACAGTTAAAACATATTTCGATGCCATCATTTTGAGTTCATTATTCCCAAGCTTTCCATGACAAGTATCATGATATTCATTTGAAGATTCTCTTTTCTTCAAGAAATCGAGACGAGTTCATAATCCATTCAGCATCCTTATCCATTATAATATTCACATTGTGATTTGTTGGTCTTCGTTTCAGAAAATAATAATTTGACTGACTTCGCAATCTTAAAAGTTTCCATGTATGAATCTGTTACATGTCTCATTCCGTTCTTTGGGAATTATATATATGAATTTGGGTCATCCTCTTATCTTGAGCTAGCTTTTGAGGTTGACATTGAAGTTCAGCTCCAGTCTTATGTGTTGGACTGTCTGTGGGTTACTCGATAATGTCTTATAAACTTAATGTTTCATGTTCATTCCTGGGCGTGAAAGATGTGTGTTAAATATTTCACATCGACTAGATTAAATACTTGATAGTTGTATATATATGGATTAGCTTTTGCGATTTGGTAAGGCTCAAGTCTCCCAGACTCTTATTAACTTAGATTCCATGATTGATGATATTGGATAGTTTTTTCTTATCCATATCAGCATAATTCTTTTTTATTTGATTACAATGGGGTGGAGGTTAGTTTCAAAGTGCATTTGAATAGCACTCTCTTATGTTAAAAAAACACACTCCTTTATCGAGAAAAGTTTATCATGACGCTACATCACAAGGATGTTGGCTATATCAGCAGAATTCTAAGCCTAAAGTTTGTTGAAAAAACTGTGTAAAATAATTTTGGCGCCTTCTGATGTATTCTGTAAAATATATGAGTCGCACTCTTAATATCGTAATAATCGTGGTCGTTTGGAAAACCGTATATTTAAAAGCTACATTTAGTGCCATGTCTTTGTTTTTTGTCTTCTATTTTCCTCTAATGTTTTGTCATTGTCTTCTTCAACTTCTTTTTGAACTCTTGCCGGTGTCCCTCTCTTCTGTAAATGGTCCTCACTGAAAGCTGTCATGTCTTTTTACACCTTAGCTGCAAAGAATTCTTTCTTACTTTGGATTCGAGGGACCATTTCAATTATAAATCTAACTTCAAATTCTCATTTTAACACTGATTTAACTTGAGTCACAGTTAACCTATCGCTTACTCTGTCTGGCTTTTTGACTGTTCATTAACATGTCAACTTCAAAACATTACCCCACCATTGTCCTACTTGTGAGCTCCTAGTCCTCCTTTGAAAATAAAGATCATTATTTTATCAAATTAAATGAAATACTCTTGTGTTTTATTTTTGCGATTCCTTTGGTGGTTTGAAATGAGATAGAACCAACTTTGAAATTGCAGTCTAAATTATTCGACAATTAGTTTGTTTCACGCTTGAAAAATCTTGAGTTTCAGATCAACAAAATTATTTGATGTGTCATTGGACAAATGTGCTACGTTAATTCATCTTTCATACGGATATGGTGTCTGTTAGACACGATTTGGATACGGCCAAGAGGTTTTTGATTTACATATTTTCACTGTGTCTGTATTGTCTGCACCATGCGTCATATCTGAGCACATATCTTCAGGATATTCTATGTTCCACGCCATCGTTTTATCCCACATATCTCCCACTTGTACTTGGTTAAAATGAAATGACTTTTAGGTGTGATTGTGAGTAATTTAACAGATCCAGTACATTCAAAGCAAGATACTTGTAATTTTCTTCAAGACAGCTGCAAAGAAAGGGACTTCAGAAACTCCAAGCATCTGCATATACAGTTATGGAGACATATCATTCCATTTCCAGCCAAATAACATACACATATAGCAGAAAGAAAACCATGAAATAAATACATTTGCTTGAAAACACTATTTTCAGCAAAAAAAAACATAATATTTTTGAAGTAACAGTGTCATTTAGTGAAGAGCAGCATGCATGAAAAATGTTATTCCACAGGTCAAAGTGTATTTCAATTTGAGACCTCATATACATCTCTCACAGGGGTAAGCACTTGCAAAAGTGAAGGCTCCACTCATCAGTGTTTGACCTTAAATTGCTTCTCTTTAATCAATGAGTAAATAAGTCAAAAACTTCCATTTTTAAAATTTTAAGGATTTTCTTGACAACTGGTGTTTGACAAGGTTGAGTCATGGACTTCGAGCTAGAGATATAAAATTGAGTAAATCTCTTGTGTGACTGCCTCACAGGCTATTGGTTAACACGATGCATATTTACAATAGAAAATTATATTTTTGACATAAAAAAATATTTTTTCATAAGTCTGGTCTTGTCAATGATCTGTCTCACAAAATTGATAGATGAGACTGTCAATAAATTTTTCAAATAGTTTTAGTCTTTTAGGAAGTGTTTGGTTGGAGGGATTAGGTGGGTTTATGATTTTTAACCCACCTAATCCCATGTTTGATACGTTTTTTATTTAACCAAGTAAATCTCTCCTTGAATGATTAGGTTATATTAAATGTGATAAAATAATCACTTATCACTCCTAGGATTATTTATCGCACTCTTAATCCATCGTATTTTTCCAATTTTACCCTTCTCATAAATCCAAATTCACCACCACTTCCCTCCACCGACCACCGGACGACCACCGCCGCCGACCACACCGACCACCTCCGACCGCCGCCACCCCCTCCTCCTGTCGGCCGATAGCCGGACCATCGCTCCGCCGACTGCCGCCACAAAACTGAAAGGACAATTTTGTCAATTCATCGAAAGATTATTAGTTATCTCATTCTTAATCATCATATCAAACATAATATTATTTTATCATTATATATTATTTTTCTACTTCAATCATTCTTTTTATTATTTTTCTCATAATCATTTCATTATTATCATCCAACCAAACTTCGCGAGTATTATTTTCAAAATCTTTCCGCAAATTATTCGAATTATAGGCCAGCCCACTATAAACTGGTTAAATATTGGCCCAACAAAGAATGGGTTGGGTCAGATTGGTTAGGTTATTGGGCCATCTCATTTTAATATTTTAAAGAGACTCAATTTTTCAAGTCTTGGAGCTTGTGGTAAAAGTAATTTCAAATATGATATCCGATTCAGGTTACCTGAAAAACTTCTCACACGGAGTCTAGTTAATACTTCATTATAATTTTAGTTTACGAGTATTTAAACTATTATTATATAAAAATTGTGTCAAACAGAGATAGAAAAAGATTTCATCTCTTGTTTCTCAAATCGGCCTTATACAACATTTTTTTCTCCAAATTGTCATTGCAACTTATTTTCAATTTTATCTATTAGACTATTTCAATTTGCACTATAACTAGTCACTATTTTTATGAGTATGATATGACCTTTATTTTGATATAAATTAAATTAATTAGAAAAAAAACCTTACATAATCTTTAATTATGTGTTTATTTCATAAAATGGACTTTAAAATTTTGCTATTTATGTATTTGATGCTCAGGATATCCAATCAAGTTCAAGAATTTCATCATAATTGAAAATGTTTGTTACTTGCTATGGATTTTCACCTTCGTATTGGCCTTGTCGTTGCTTTAAAAAAAAAATAAATTGGTAGTTTTGAATGAGTGGGTCTCACACCGTCTTACGGATAATAATCTGTGAGACAGGTCAACCCTATCTATATTCACAATAAAAAATAAGCATAAAAAGAAATACTTTTCATAGGTGACCCAGATAAAATCTGTCTCACAAATACGACCCGTAAGACCATCTCATACAAGTTTTTGTCATCTTTAATTTATTAATTAATCAAGAGTTTGGCTGAAATGAATGAGAGCTCAATTCCCTGCACCCGACCACGCGCTACAGAACAACAACATTAATATTTGATATTTGATCCGACAACTCTAATCGGTGTTTGTTAACCCACATGCATGTCGAAGCACGTGCTCAGCACGTGCAACGCAGAGAAGATGCTGTGGGCTCGATCGGGGGATTCTCACTGGACATGAAAAAGATATAGGTATCTAAATACCGGTAAGTTCGATCTTGGGTGTGGGGACCGTGCCCACACCCAGGATCAATGGCTGAGATTCAATTTTATGGGGAAATTTTTTTTAAAAAAAAATAAAAATTGGGCCAGAAAAAATTCTGACCCTTGAATGTACCTCTACAGGCACTGCCTGCAGGGGTAGGAAGGAATAAACCCTAAATACCATGGTACACACATATCCGGCCGGGTTTTTTCTGAACGGGTTAATTCGATTCTAGCAGGTGGATATATCGACGACTCTCATCTCATGTGACAACAATATGTATGGGCCGTAGTTCTTATCATCCCGGGTAAATTCGATACAAGATGAACATATGATCAAATTACATGTCTCAACATATGGTAGTGGATGTTGATCAAAATATTTCGAATAATTTGTGCAAGAATTCTAAATCCACGTTTCACCAACGGTTTTCTTTTAAAAAGTTAAATTACAAGGGGTATAAAAAGTATCTCTATATCGTTAAGGATATAATGGAGATATTTTTTATTTGGTAGATGACTAAAATCAAATCAGAATCCAACAAAAAAAAATATACTTTCTTGATCCTAATGATGTTATATATATATAGATATTATATATATATATATATATATATATATATATATATATATATATATATATATATATATATATATATTATATAAACGAAATTCAGTTCATAACAGACACGACTCTTCGTCCAAACATTACACTCCTTTCAGTGCAAAAATCATGAGGGAGCTCGGGTCAGACACCTCGAAATCCAGAAACACAAACAAGAGTGTTAGAAGGGGGCCGGAAGGTTGTTCCGGCGTAGCCCCTCCGACGCTCAAGTCAGAAAACTGAGAGAGAAAACTGTGCGTGCAAAGAGAATGTGCAAAAGTATGAATCGAATAAAACAATGAATGGAACCTGGTATTTATAGGAGATCAATAGAGTCCTAGTTTTGGTAGGTGTCGATCTTCAGAATCTTCGGAAGATTTGATTAGATCTTCACCCAGATTTGATTTAGATATCGTTATATTTAATTCAGATCTTTAATGGACTTTACTTTTCTGGGTTTTGATCTCCGTGGGCTACGCGCTTAATATCTGAGTAGGGGCTCCCGTAGGCATGAGCCCACGAGACGGCAGGACCTTATGGGACCTCGGCTCGGGAGCTCGGCTAACGCATCTCCAATCGTCCCGATATCTCTATGTAGGAGGTCAGCTCGGCTTCATGTGGGGAGGTCGGCAACTTGCTGATCGACGGTCCTGCTGATTAACTCTAATGACCTTACTTCAAAGCTTCCTCGAGATGCTATACGGGCCGAGCCATCCTCCATCAGGGTGTCAAAGTGTTGTTTCTAAAGAGTTGTCTTATTGCGAATGATTGTGCGGTTTTTGAAGAGCTTTTGGGTGCAACCACGAGTGGCTCTGCTCTCTCGACCCCACCATCTGATCGGACAGATCGATCCCCATAATTTCGTAACGGTAAATATTGTTAGTTATCGACAAACTAAATAATTATAAATATGAAAATTTTCTAAAAGTGGATTATGTCATTTTGATCGTTGATATAAATATGTACGATTTAATATTTATTTAAAAAACGACAAAATAAATATAATTATATATATATATATATAAATTTATATGAAAATGTCATACATATCAAATTTTTGAGAAGAATTATGAGACAGATCTTCAATCCGCCTCATAAAAAAAATATTATTTTTCAGTGCAAGTATGGATCGAGTCGATCAATTTCATAAAAGATATACTCAATAATATATTATGTTCGAGAATCACATAAGATCCCGATTAATCTCGAATCGAATTGGATGAGACACATAGAAATCACATAAGTTACGAATACGATGCGTATATAATACAACACTTTCCATTTTTTAAAATTGTCCATGTTCACAGTTTCTCGTAATTGTTTTCAAGAAAATAGTTAACCTTACTTCCTTTCTATCATTTTTAAGAATATCTTAATCAATGTTTATAAGTTGTAAAAATGCAAATCAAGCATACTTTAGCCAAAAGCTCAAAATTTTCTATTTTTTTTTATTGCAATTGGACGAAAGGTGCTTCTATTTTATTGTCTCTACCATCTAGAGCTAGAACTTTTAACTTCTGTCCATCTAGCAAAAATTTTGATTAATCTATGTTATATCAGCAGTGTTTTTCTTTCTATTTCAATATAATAAATCACACAAGTCTCTCATATTTTTATGAAAAATTAACATATATATATTGATCCAATAACTCATATGTGACCACGTCATATAAAAAAAAATCAAATATAACATAAAATAATTTGAAAAAAATTATGTTAATGAACCAAAGTCATGCTAAAATGTTTATATAGACTAATGCGTGAATACATACATACATACAACATTGTCCAATCACAATCCAATCTGCCTTTGAAAAGGTATCCGTGATTGAGGTTATGTGCTGTAAGCAATAATGAGCTTTGAAATAGCTGACATAAAATAGGAACTAAAGTGGACTACTACAAATTATTTAACGAATACAATATATTTTATATTGTCCATATATATATATATTATATAATTATTATGGGTGCCATTGGTTTTTGCAATAAATAAAAGAATGGAAAAAGTTTAAGGTTAATTTTTTTTTTTAAAAAAAAAAACATATGACGGTACTTTTTAAAGCAATTTATATGATACAAATCTAATATTGTAGTTTAAAGCGATAAAGAGATGAGCAATAACTAAAAACGATTGACCAATATTAAATAAAGTGATTATAAATAGCAAGTGTTAGCAGTGAGCATAATCTAGGGACAGGGATTCATTATAATCATCTATTTTGTTTGTGGGGACATATTAGAGAGACAATGACGATAGATGTAACAAATTATATCATGCGCCCCATTTCAATTAATCGCCTAACCTTATATATATATATATATATATATATATATATATATATATATATATATATATATATATATATATATATATATATATATATAAAGGTTAGGCGATTTTCAATATATATATATATAGTTTTAATCATTTTGGAAATCAATTGTTAGTCCACCGTCCACTTTACTAAATATATGAATATATCTCTTCTCAGTTGTGTTTATTGATTCTGGTATTGAATATCTTGTTAAATTTTAGGTTTCGACCTGATTAAACCTCAAAAGCTATAGCTCAGGAGAGAAATATTGTCTATCTATCTCAGCCGTGCTTGTATTGATTATCATATTGAATATCCTGTTAAATTTGAGACTTGGACTTAATTGAACCCCAAAAACTAGCTCAAGAGAAGAAGATTGCTAAGTCCATATATACAAGTCTCATGAATTTTATCCAACTGATGTGAGACAACTAACATATCCATATATCATATCAAACACACACACATACACATTTTGAAACTCATTTGTTAGTATCGCTAAGTTGACCATCCACTTATTAAATATATCATATCATATTTAGTAAATATATCTCTTCGATCTCAACTATCCATACTATCGAACACACATATTTATATATTATTATTATTATTATTATTATTATTGGAAATAAACTAGCATTATATTCTACTACAGTTATACCAAATCTTTTTTTTGTCTCACCACTTCATGATGTTTTGGAGTCATTACACTAATCATTGTAATAATTAATATAATCAATATAACAACCATATTAATTATATTTTCGATATATTAGGATATTCTCATTTGATGTAATGATCATCTTAATAAACAAACAAACAAATACTTACATTTCTGATTTGAAATTAATAGGATCTCATGTGAAATTACATTTTTTTTTCTTTGTCGTTTTCAGCAAGTCCTTCCAATGTTTGACTTGGGTACTCTTTTTTCTTTTTCCGGGGAATTGAATCTAATTTTTAAAAATTATTTAGTGACGTCAAATGATTTTTATTTAATAAATTTTTTTTAAAAAAAACTTATTATTATTAGAACAGCTTACTATTTTTTTTTTTTTTAGTTTCCCAAACATGACTAAATAACATGCATACGTGAAACATCTAAACCTAAATTCAACAATGCGATACAATAAATAATGTAATATTAGCAGTCATATGCACACACATCTAATTTTTTAATGTACGTACAAGGATATAGCTCGATTTATACAATAATAACGTACGTACGTTTTAACCTTAATAATTCAAACTAGCACAACACTATGCTCGTAGAACATACACAAAATAATTAGTCGACACGAAGTAATCCGAGCTCTACCAAAAAAAATATTTATTTATATCTTGAAATCAAATTGATCGAACAAAATTTCAAGACTGTTAGAAATCTAAAATAAAAAAAAAAACTATTATTCACTTTTATTTGAAAAAAAAGTAGGTATATTATGATATGGTCATATTGATTTATATCGACCTGATTTATATTTGGAGTGCAAAGTAATATTTCGGTATAAAAAATAATATATTTTTCATGGATCGGGTTGGATATAAGATATATCTTATAAAATTGACCCGTCAAATGAATTGGTGAGAAGTTTTTATTTAAAAAGTCAAAGATTGACTTCAAAGCTATTCATGATCTAAATTATAAATCATATGCTAAAACATCTCTTCATTCACATATATACCTTTAACTTTATAAAATATATATATAAAGTTAGTATTTGTGAAACAATCTCAAAAATATATTGTCGTTAGACATGTTAACGTGATCTATATTTAAAGTAAAAACAATATTTTTAGTACAAAAATTAATATTTTTTCATGAATTTAGTCGTATTTGATATCCGTTTTACAAAATTGACATGTGAAATTGTCTTGCAAAAGTTTTTGTAAAAGATATTGGGTAATGAGTGAGTATCATATGAGACCATCTCACAGATCTTAATCTGTGAGACGGGTCATGAACTATATCGATATTCACAATAAAAAGTAATACTATTAGCATAAAAAATAATAATTTTTCATGAATGATCCAAATAATAGATCTGTCTCACAAAAGTTTTTACATTGGCTAATATCAATTTTTTTTTTTCAAAATTATAATTTAAAATTATGTTATTCTCTTAAATATATATTTATATGTATAAAAAATCAGAGGAAATAATATATTTAATTTATATTATGGTTAACAATTCAATATTTTTCAACAATTGTTTTATTTGAAAAATATATGCATGTGAAAAATAGCAATTCAACGTGCACAGATGAGTAGATACTTTAGATAGAGAGAGAGCCTCCGACCCGAAAGTGTAAAAGAAGATGAGTAGTTTAAATGATGGGCAATTATTACATGTATAATCGAACTTGTTAATTGCCTTCCACGGAAACCCGAATCTCCACTAATTTACGACCCGGACCCGCGTATGGCACGCCCCACCCAAATAAGCACCATTGAAGCGTGCACGGGACGCGCTGGGCTCTGCATGTAAGGGTTCGTCACCCGAAGCAGCTCAAAAAGAAGTGAAAATTTTGGAAGATAGTGTGTGTTTGTGTGTCAGATAGAGAACGTGCACTATTTTTTTTGAACACAGATCTGAACCCACTAAAAAGGACGACTCTCCAAACGCCTCATTAAATTAAATTAAAGATTTTAAAAAAAGAGAGAAAGAGATGGTGAAAGAGGTACGGTACATATGCATATTTACGATTCAAGTGCAGTAAAATCGTGATAATTAAGATTTTACAGCTCTTGAATTGGTGAATTTTTATTTTTTTTAATCAACTGCCCATATAACACGAGGGTGAATCCATGGTGGGTTCTTTTTCCAAACACCGAATTAATTGTTCTGTGCTGTGTTCATGATGCTGTTGTTACTGTCAAGCTGCTGCTGAATCCAGAAGGCACAAGAGAGAAGGCGGTGGTTCGGCTTTTGTTACTTGCTTCCATTGATAAGAAACATTTGAAAACTTGAACACGAGAGAGAACATAAATAATTAATATGGAAGAAAGATGAAATCTTTCAGAGGCGATTCTTGGTTTTCAGAGCAAGCTCGTGTTTGTGCTTATTTGATTCAGAGGTTTTTTTTTTAAATTAATTTTCTTGAATCTTGAGATTTTTCATCGTCATCAGCCTGTGAATGATGATGCTAGTGTTATTAATTATATATCTTCCTAGAGAAATTCAACTACCCTGTTTTTATTTTTTGCGCAGAGGCAACTTTGAATGAATTTTTCCTTTTCTCTTACATTTCCTCAAAGGAAATACCCTTTATTAAACACTTAAACTTTTCGTCTTTTTATGATTTTCTGCAGGTAGTGGACTACTGATGGAACTCTAATTTACAGCTGGTGGGTGTGAGCGTGGAAGCAAGAAAAGAAAGATTTTTTTTACCCATTTGCTTTTTTGCAATCTTTACTCACATAAAGGTACAGAATTTGGGAAGGGTTGGAGTGAAATCTGCTACCAACCCTAAGAATAAACATGGAACCATATGAAGCAACAAAGATTGTTTTTCAGAGGATCCAAAGTTTAGACCCTGAAAATGCTTCTAAAATCATGGGGGTCTTATTGATTCAAGATCATGGGGAGAAGGAAATGATCCGCTTAGCTTTTGGCCCTGAATATTTGCTACACTCCGTTGTTCTTAGAGCAAGAAAAGAACTTGGTTTAGTGTCATCAAACTCCCCTTCCACTCCTTTGTCTCCTTCAACTTTTAGCAACCCTTTATCAACTCTTTCAAGGCAGAATTCTTGTTCTTCTGCTTCATCCAGGGTTCTTGGTGGTTTGAATCTTCCTTCTCCTCTTAGTATAAGCTTCTCGGATTTTCAGAGCTCAGACGATTTAATCAGTCCTGGTGGTTACATTAATGGCAGCTCACCATCCACTATGAACTCTACTGCGACTCCCTTTTATACGAGTGGGGAGGTAGATTTGATCGACGAGCTTCAGCTTCAAGATCAATTATCTTTTCTGAATGATGGAAGCGACCCCGTTTGCTTCCCTTCGTACGCCGGAAGCTGGGCTGGCGCCGCCGCGGTCCACCGTAGGAGCTGCTCTGTGAATGACATCTGCATGGGGTCCGATGATCTGAGTGGAGGAGGGTATGGGTGGAAGCCTTGTTTGTATTACGCTAGAGGGTACTGCAAGAATGGTACCAGCTGCCCCTTCCTCCACGGCGGCGACAGTGGCGGTTCTATGGCGGTGGAAGGTGGAGCTGTGGCTGTGGGTTCACCTAGTAATTTCGAGTTGATGGAGCAGCAGTGCCAAGATTTGCTCAGTTCAAAGTCAACTCAACAGCAGCGGCAGGCTGCTTATTCTCCACGCACCACAAGCAAATGCATGAATTTTCTTCTGCAGCAGCAATTTCCTGCCGACAGTCCAAGGTTTGTAGCGAAGTAATAATGTTTTGCTTTCCAGATCTTGTTAATCTTCGGGTTGTTTTCTAGATTAAATATATTCCTTCTTTTTTACGTCTTTATTTTTAGAGCATTGATGATGGGCGAAGGCATGTACAAATCTAGCAGAAATAGGCTTGAAAGAGGTGATTTTGGAATAGTGAATCCCGGTTCAAGGCAAATTTACCTGACATTCCCAGCTGACAGCACTTTCAAAGAAGAAGATGTTTCCACTTACTTTAGGTGCATTATATTTTATTGGACTCAATGAAGTTGAATAACCGATTTCTTGCTTTTCTAAGCTAATTGAGCTTTTGGGATTTGATTTTTATGTATTTTCTTTGATCTTGAAGTATCTTTGGGCCGGTCCAAGATGTGAGGATTCCATATCAGCAGAAGAGGATGTTTGGCTTCGTCACATTCGATTATCCAGAAACGGTGAAGCTCATTCTTTCGAAGGGTAATCCTCATTTCGTGTGTGATGCTCGAGTTCTCGTGAAGCCATACAAGGAGAAGGGCAAAATCCCAGATAAGCATAGGTGATTTGTTAACTCTTTTATTCCTACTTGGTTTCTCTTTATGGTATAGGATGCGGGATTCTTGAATTCTCGCTAATGGTGTGTTGTTGCAGGAGACAACAAATGGAAAGGGAAAGGGGCGAATTCAACGCATATGGTAGCCCTACCGGTCTTGAATCTAGAGATCATTTTGATCTTCACCTTGGTAAGAATTGAACTAATTATTGATGTTTTATGCTTGACCGCGCCCCCATTATTGGGAAATACAAGCCAAGAATTAATTATATGCAATTGCGTACTCCTGCGGTGTGAGTGAATGAACCTGAGATTGCCCTGAGGCTGAACTTTGCAATACCTTGGATCTTTGGTTGGCAATTTCTCATACGGTCCAGTTTAATATTTGGCTGCATGTTAGGTGCAAGAATGCTGTACAATACTCAGGATATTTTATGGAGGAGAAAATTGGAGGAACAAGCTGACTTGCAACAAGCCATTGAACTACAGAATAGAAGACTTATGAGCCTACATCTTCTTGATGTCAAGAGGAATAGCCACAACCGTACCCTCTCCACCGGTGCCATTATTTCACCGTCTGCGTACTCGCCGAATTTTTACACTCAAAGCATGGTGCTTTCTGATCGAAGCAGCCCGGAAGCCAAATCAGAAGGTTCCCATTTTACCAGATCCCATTTTCTCTGAAACTACATAATCAATGTATGGAGAATGAACACGTGGAACTATGTTATTGCAGGAGACATCCCGGATGGAACAATTCCGAATCTGGTAAATGTTTCTGCCAACGAGGCCATTAATCCTACCGAAAGCACGGTGGAGAACAAAGATTCTTTTGTCAAAACTGAAAGCGACAATGGGAAGGAAAGCTTCTCTAAAGAACGTGATTTGCCAGAAAGGTTTCAACTCTCTCTAGTCAAATGATGAAGATTAGATATTCCATTTCAGTGTATCATGCATCAATGGATTAAAGTTAATTAAAAGTATAAATATACAGCTCGGATCACAACCTCCCCGATAGCCCCTTCGCTTCATCTATTGCTGCCAGTGACTGTACAATGGTGTTCTCTAATGGCGGGGTGGAGACTGTGGACGAGAATGGATTCAATCCTACACCGGCTTCGAAGAACGATAATTTGATCACCGGCCCAACTTTTCTTCCCTCCACTTCACTGGACATTACTCCATTTAAGTCATGTTACTTCCAAGTTCCCAGGTATATGTTATGTTCTCTCTTGCATTGCTCAAATAATTTTCCTACACTATTATTGCAAAACATTAATTAGTACCAGAAAATCATATATGACCTTGATGTAGGTTTGCTTCTGGTCATGAGACCATTGGAATGTAGGCTTTAATTAAATATCTTGTTGCCCTGCAACCACCTTATTGAAGGTAAGATGCCGACAATTATTCAATTCTTCATCATCAAACTTATTTATTTCTTCACCTAATTCAAGAGCCATTTCCCAGGCTTTTTTTGACAGGATAAAGATTCCTACCTGTAAAGCACCACCACCACCACCACCACCTCCGTTTCCGCCCCCGCCCCCGCCCCCGCCCCCGCCACCTCAACCATCACCACAGCAGTTGGAACCACCACCATTACATAACTAATAAATACTATATTACCTATTACAAAACAAGATATGCATATATATATATATGATATATATGTATAAAAGGCAGTAAAAGAAAGTGGGACGGCCATCTTTTTTCTCAGCTCATTCTCTTTATATATAAGAATATAAATATATGCTGCACTGTAATATTCTGTCTTCTTAGCTGAAATCTCGTCGGACCACAGGTATAAAAAGATAGTCATCATCTTACTCAAAAGATCAAAGGAATAACACTTTATCAGGAGCTGTAATTTTTCTCTTCTTTTGTCGCCATTGATGGATTCGGTCTCCCACTGTATAATTCCAGAAATTTAAGGTTTCCCTTCTTTTACTTATATAAACGAAGTCGTTGTTTAGCTGATACTGATATTTTATGCGGCTGATCAAGTATAATTTCATAATACTATTACAAGAAAGTTATAGATTCATCCTCTTGTGTTATAATCTCTCTTTGTTATTATACAAACCAAGAACTCATGAATACTTTTGCATGTCGAATTTTCGAACAAAGTTCAAATATTTGGATCTGTGATTACATTGTAATGGTTGGAGAATAAATGTTGCTGTCTGCTGACTGAACGTCTTAATTAAAATGTGATGGGTCCTCTGTTTGGTTTGGTGTTATTTATTTAGAATAAAAATTTCAAATTTTGTGTCTGTGTTTTGAAATTTAGCATGTCTTTTTGGTCCCCCTATGATACTGATGCAGAGTGGGTTCTCATTGTCGAATCTCATAGGAAATAATCGGAAATAGATGGAGTCTATGTTATATTTGGAGTGATTTTTTTACTATTTTAATATAATTGAACAGTTTATATTATATTTGGAGTAATATTTTTATGTTTTGATATAATATATTTAATTTTAAAATATAAAGAGAGCGTTGTTATTTCAGATTTAGTGTAGACAGAACGAAAGAAACATGTGGGGATGGGTTATTGTCATTGTTATGAAGACAAAAATTAGGGAAATTTCCTTTCTACTTTTTTCCTTGAAAAATATGGGTATGATTGGTGTCCTTTTCTAAGTAAGATTATGGCCTTGGAGCATCAGGTATCTTTTAATTATTTTATATAGTCCAAGATTTTTGTCACTTTGCTAGGATGTTCCCTTTTTCACAATATCACACAAAATATTGTGTGCAAAAAATTCCGAAATTGAGTATTTGATTAAAACCATAATTCCAACAGATTTTTTTTTTCTTCAATTTTTTTAAAATTTATGTGATGAGGGTCACAAGAAGCACATCATCACATGGGAGATGACTTAGCATATGTTCTCTAAATTATAGTCCACTGTTGATTGGGTCCATTCCAGCAAATGCCCCATCACCCGTTCCTGTTCTCTAAATGAAACTGAAAATATTAAAATTTAGATGAAAATCATGTTCCAATATTGGTCAACCTCAATAGAAGTTTGAATTGATTGTAAAGTTGCTTGAGGCTTAATTATGGTTATTTTATTTGGAGTCGTCCATAATTTATTTATACTTACTCGAGTACTTGTTTCTAACATTTTCTTTGATTCACGTAAAAATGTAATACTCAAATATCGAATAATCGATCAAACTCGAGCAGTATCTTGGCGAGCTCGATTTGTTATTTGAGCTCATGGTCATGAGCTAAATCTCGTCCTATTAGAACTCATGACCTCACTTGATGGAGGCTTTCTTTATAGAGTGAGTCTCATGTGAGACCGTATCACGGATCTTAATCTGTTAGATGGGTCAACCCTACCCATATTCATAATAAAAGTAATACTCTTAGCATAAAAAGTAATACTTTTTCATGGATAACCCAAATAAGATATTCATCTTACAAATATGACTAATGAGACCGTCTCACACAAGTTTTTATCTTCTTCGTATATTTGAAAAAAATAAGTAGTTTAATGAATGATATGAAATTCTACTATTCTGGTGTTACCGTGCACATGTGGGAAACATAGGACCCAAGAATATCTGGGAGAGAGTGCCTTGGTGGCAGTACTTTAATAAAATTGCTCTTTGGCCTTCCAACTTTATGAGAACTAAGTAATTGTCATTATTCACTCATTTGGGCTGGGCCTAGTCATATTCTAATTTCCGGGCTGGACGGCCTAGATCGGAAGTGGACGTGCCGGAGCCCGCGTAGATTTTGACATAACACGGCAATGTCAGTTGAGTAGATTTCATTTTTTTTTTTGTTTGGGTTTTGATGTTCCTTTTTTTCATTATAAAACGGAGTATATTGGGGAGGCGAATGAAAGTAACACTAATTTAGTTATTTATATATATATATATATGAGAAATTGTAGTGATAAATATCAATATTAACTTCAATGACGGAGAATATGAACGTTTGACCAATAGTTAGATTCCTTCTACAAACATTTTTTTGGATGATCTTGTAACACAAGGTTTGTCGATTTATATGACTAGCGTAGTTTGCAAGTAACTATATTAATTTGATAGTTTATCCAATACATATCGAAAGATAACGAGAGTAAGTTCCATCGTGTCAAAAACATTAGAACTCGAGATTTGGAGACCGTGCCCAAATTCACCAAACCACTGGTATGAAATGTGGGTTTATCTTCCTCAGGACTCATTTCTCATGGTACTCACTAACTCACTCAAGTATTTCAATAAAATGCGCTAAAATACATCAGATGAATTTCAGTATATCATCGTCCATAAAAATCAAATCGGTGACACTTGTAAGCAAAGTGTAGACTAATGTGCATTTGCAAATCTCTTTACTCTTTCTTCCCGCCTATTTTGATGGACGCTTTGACTCTCTTTCCTTCATTTTGTACAAATCCATAAACTCTGATCCACTTCTCAAACACCATTCTCGCTCAATGTTTCTGCACAAAATATTGAAATAAGTAGTAAGGGGGGGGCTTTGAGAAACCATATTTGATCGTGACGATGGAGGAATATTTGAAGAATAATTTCGATGTAGATGCTAAGAGGCCATCCGAAGAAGCTTTAAAGAGATGGAGATCTGCTGTTTGGCTTGTCAAGAATCCTCGCCGCCGATTTCGAATGGTTGCAGATCTCGCCAAGCGTGCCGAGGTGAAGCGCAAACGTCAAAAAATCCAGGTTTCATTGCAAATATAATCTCTACTCTTTTAACCCCGCCTGTCGCCATTCTCTTATTCAATCTCCCTTAATTATATATATATATATTTGTGCATTTCATATGAAATTTTAAGTTTTCCCAAGCATAATTAGTCCGGGCCTGGGCCTGGGCCTGGGCCGGGGACAGAACCAACCCACACACAAGTAGCCTTGGGTCGAATTGACCCAAAATCTTGTCTTCTTCAGCTCTACCTTGATCCGACCCGACCCGTATAGCATTTGCATGTGGAACCGATTTCTATAATTTAGAATAAAAAAAGATACGTAATTTGAAATCCAAATTTGACGCTCGCTAACAAATTGAAATGATTCAAGTCAGACAGACTGAATGTTTCGAGGCAATTTCTTAGAAGTTGCGATAATTAAAATGTCATACATTTCTTTCATTCACACAAATATACGACCTTTGTCTGGCGTGTAAGTTTCCACACATACTATATATTAACACAACAAAGCTGCAAATATTTTACATTCATATCTGACATTTTTTTAGTCCTTCAGCCAATCCTTTGATGATGCAGGTTAGCAGCAATGCATATATATATATATATATGTGTGTGTGTGTGTGTGTGTGTGTGTGTGTGTGACATAACAATTTAAAATATGGTTTTTTATTCTATATATGTATAATTTTTGAACTTTACGGATCTCTAAGCAGGGATGATAATGCGTCAGATTAAATATGAACGGATCGTTCTATTTTCGTGTTATAAATTTGTATATTTCGCCTCATCCCTGTTGATCCATATTTTATGTGAAAAAAATTAGTTGTAATGAAGTGTAATATACGTTAGTATTGATCATGCATATTGCAATAAAAATAAATGTCGATTTGGAAATATATAGTGAAAATACTTTCTCATGTGACTTCTAAAGTTTTTATTCATAGTATATATGAAATGGATATAAAATGTTACAGAAAAGTGAATAGAAATAATTTATTCTATAGAATATCTAGGCGGTTAAGGTGTAATACGAATTAATTTTTATTATTAAATAAGTTTTTTTTTAATAAACAGGAAAATTATATTATTGAGTTAATTCTTATGAACCAAATCACTAGACATTCCCGATGTGTTCAATTGGCGTATTAATTTTATTTTTTATTTTTTTGAAAAATTGCTATGGTAAACTTTTAAATTTTCATAAGTTTCTCCTTTTCTTTGGTTTATTTGAATAATCAGTCTTATTATTATATCTTATGACAATGAAATCACAGTGCTATTATTCAAATAATCAAGTCTTTTTTTTTCTTTCGAAATAAATCAAGTTTTTTCCCCCAACTGCCTATTTAATTTTGAGCAATTATTTTAGTTTTCTTTGTTTATGTCCATGTGATGATGTAATACAAGGTGGTACTACATATGAGTTGGTCTTTTTCAAACCACAACAACTCGCTTTTTTATATTTTGTAATGATAATCACAAAAGACTATGTCAAAAAAATTTGGCAAAAACTTGTGTGAGACCGTCTCATAGATCGTATTTGTGGACAGATCTCTTATTTGGGTCATCCATGAAAAATATGATTTTTTTATGTTAAGATTATTATTTTTTATTGTGAATATGAGTAGGGTTGATCTGTCTCACAAATTAGGATCCGTGAGACAGTCTCACATGAGATCCACTCAAAAAATTTATGGTAGAAAGTTAAATAAATTATTACAAACTTATAAAAATACAGTTTTATAAAACTTTAAGTACGATGTAAATTAAATTGGATGAAAATAATTTAACATATATTATACATTATTGTATTGCCTAATAATCTACATTAAATTCTCAAATTTGTTTATTGCTCAATGTATAAATTATTATGTTATAAAGAATCCAACCACTCAACCACAGTATACCATATGAATTAAAAAATTCCATTTAATATATTTGACAAAAATCTTTCTTGGATTCAGTCTGAATAGTAAGAAGGATGATTTTCAGGCTCCTCATCTTCAATTTGGCATTTCTTCATATACTATTGGATCAAATTAATGAAAAATAATGAAAACGGTACTCATAATTAGCTCAATTTCATCACGAATTCAACACTCATGCACCAAGCATTACTGATTACATCAAGATCTTGCTCAACATACTCTACATTTGCTGAATTAGAGTAGGAAAATGCATGATGCTTTGTACAGGTTGAATATCATTACAAGTTCTCTTCTTTTTTATTTTTCTCAGGAAAAGATTCGAATAGCTTTATATGTGCAAAAAGCTGCTTTGCATTTCATTGATGGTAAGATTTAAGCACCATTTACCTTCTAAATTCTGACGGGTTTCACCTCTGTTTCCTTATAGTTTCAACTTCTTTTGTGGCGCAGCTGTGAACCGACCGGAACGGCGCAAAATTCCGGAAGAAGTGAGGGAAGCTGGTTTCGACATTGATCCTGATGATCTTGCTTCGATCGCGTGTAAACACGATATCAACTTATTGGAATCCCATGGAGGACTCGAGGGGTTATCGAGAAAACTCTCAGTCTCGCTGGAAAATGGAGTATCGGTGAGTGAAATTTCGATCAGGCAGAAAATCTATGGCGTGAATAAGTTTCTTGAAAAACCGGCGAGACCGTTTTGGATGTATGTGTGGGATGCATTGCAGGATTTGACTCTGATAATTTTGATGGTTTGTGCTGTCATATCGGTTGGAATTGGAATCACAACAGAAGGATGGCCGAAGGGTTTTTATGATGGGATTGGAATCAGTACGTGTATTTTCTTGGTTGTGATTGTCACTGCCGTTAGTGATTACAAACAGTCTTTGCAGTTTAGGGATTTGGATAAGGAAAAAAGGAATATAATTGTTCATGTAACTAGAAATGGGAGTCGGAAGGAGGTTTCAATTTATGATTTAGTAGCAGGAGATATTGTTAATCTGTCGATAGGAGATCAGGTTCCAGCTGATGGGATTTTCATATCAGGATACAGCTTATCCGTTGATGAATCGAGCTTATCAGGTGAGAGTGAGCCTGTCAATGTGGACAAGAATAGGCCCTTTTTGTTATCCGGGACAAAAGTGCAGGATGGATCAGGCAAAATGCTCGTTACATCTGTCGGTATGAGGACTGAGTGGGGGAGATTGATGGTGACTTTGAGTGAAGGGGGAGAAGATGAGACGCCATTGCAAGTGAAGTTGAATGGGGTTGCAACCGTTATTGGGAAGATCGGTTTGGCCTTTTCGGTTTTAACTTTTCTTGTTCTGACAGCTCGGTTTTTAGTTGGTAAGGCAATGCATGGTCACTTTATGAAATGGTCGATGGCCGATGTGGTGAATATTCTAAATTTCTTTGCTGTTGCTGTTACCATTCTTGTGGTTGCTGTACCAGAAGGGCTTCCTTTAGCGGTGACATTGAGTCTTGCTTTTGCAATGAAGAAACTCATGAATGATAAGGCGCTGGTTAGGCATCTGTCGGCTTGTGAGACGATGGGTTCTGCTAGTTGTATTTGCACTGATAAAACAGGAACATTAACAACAAATCATATGGTTGTTTCAAGAATTTGGATATGTGGAGAAGTTACAAGAGTAGATGGAAATGCTCTTAAGTCTGTTACATCTGAGGATATTATGAAAACATTTGTAAATGCTTTATTTCTGAATACAGGAGCTGAGGTTGTGAATGATAAAGATGGGAAAAAAGAGATACTAGGTTCACCAACAGAGAGGGCATTACTCGAGTTTGGCTTGCTATTTGAAAAGGCCTTTGATGCGCGAAAAAAAGAATTCAATATCTTGAAAATCGAACCCTTTAATTCTGTCAATAAGAAAATGTCGGTTCTGGTGAGGAATCCTTGTGGTGGGAGTCAGGCGTTCCTTAAAGGCGCATCAGAAATTGTTCTTGAAATGTGTGACAAGATTGTAGGAGAGAATGGGGAATCAGTGCCTTTATCTCATGAACAGAAAAAGGACATCACAAATGTTATTAATGGTTTTGCCAGTGAAGCTCTTAGAACACTTTGCATAGCTTTTAAGGATATGGAGAAATCATCTGACGAATCAATCCCCTATGATGAGTACACACTTTTAGCAGTAATTGCGATTAAGGATCCAGTGCGTCCTGGTGTAAAAGAAGCTGTAAAGACTTGTTTGAATGCTGGGATTATTGTGCGAATGGTGACTGGAGATAACATCCATACAGCCAAGGCCATAGCCAGAGAATGTGGTATATTGACTGATGATGGCATAGCAATAGAAGGTTCTGATTTTCGGGAGAAAAGTATGCAGGAATTGCATGAGATTATACCAAAACTACAGGTTTGACATTAGTTCTAGAGTACAAATTCAGTGTGACAATGTAGGATCATCGGTATATTACTTTGAAAAATTCTATTTTGCAGGTTATGGCACGGTCTTTACCTTTGGATAAACACAAACTCGTTACCCTTTTGAGGAAAGAATTTAAAGAGGTTGTTGCCGTGACTGGTGATGGAACTAATGATGCTCCTGCTCTTCATGAGGCAGATATTGGACTGGCCATGGGTATAGCAGGAACTGAGGTCTGTGATTCTGTAGGAATTGAAATAGCGGTGAAAACTCTGAGTCCGTATATCGTACTCAACCTCAAACTCAAGAATTAAATATAAACTTGAACCTCAACATTTGTCAAAGCTCGAGACCTTTACATACTCTGGAACACAAGTCAAGCTTAGGTCTCGTCCTTTTAGTTTGGCGATGTATTGAAACTTTTGCATCATCTTAGGTTTCTAAAGAAAATGATACCATTCTGGAGCTCAAGCTCGATAATTTTTATAAGAATATGAACCTGGAACTCTGGAAATCTCGACCTATTTGCACAATAAGATAAAGACTGCATATAGCCTTATTCTGATTCCTCAATAATGGGAGCTTTTTTAACATCCTCAGGTTGCTAAAGAAAGTGCTGACGTGGTGATAATGGACGACAATTTCACGACCATTTTGAATGTAGCAAAATGGGGTCGAGCAGTATACATCAACATCCAAAAATTTATCCAGTTCCAACTCACAGTAAACATGGTGGCTCTCGTGACAAACTTTGTTTCAGCATGTATCACAGGTAGAATTCGTTCAAGTATCATTCTTGGAATGGACTTATTTTATCTCGCGGTCTTATACGGTATCCAAATATCGACAGAGACCTTACATTACTGCAGGTTCTGCACCACTTACTGCTGTGCAGTTACTTTGGGTAAACATGATAATGGATACACTTGGTGCATTAGCACTTGCCACAGAACCCCCACATGACGGATTGATGACGCGATCACCTGTAGGAAGGAACGTGAATTTGATAACAAAAGTTATGTGGAGAAATATGATTGGTCAGAGTTTTTATCAGCTGGTTGTGCTTGGAGTTCTCTTGTTTAACGGGAAAAGGATCTTCAAACTCAATGATAAAGATTCAGATGCTACTCTTAACACTCTGATCTTCAACACCTTTGTTTTTTGCCAGGTATATAACCTCTACTCTGCGGGACACTTTAATACCATTAACCAAGAATTTGACTCGGACTCAACAGTGACAAGTAGAAAAATATTGCCCCCTCGTGGGCCTCAACTATGATTAAACGCAAGTTTCACGCATAACTCAACTTTGCTGACACTTTCTGAACTCTTGATTCATGTTCATATTATTTATCATGAATCTTATGTGATGATTCATGATGCTACTTGCATGGAATGAGGACTGAGTCGGTGGCGATAAGAATAAAAAATCACCCCCCATCAACCATAGATATGCAATTTTCGTTTTAATTTTTTAGCTGTCTAATATTTGTGCTAATTCTATACTGTTTTCACAAAATAAATCTAGATATTCAATGAGATCAACAGCCGCGACATGGAGAAGATAAACATACTCAGGGGCATGCTCAGCAGCGGGATGTTCATGCTTATTTTGTTATCCACAGTGACGTTCCAAGTTTTAATAGTTGAATTCTTGGGTACTTTCGCCAATACCATACCTTTGGGCCGAGAACTCTGGATTGTGAGCATTGGGTTAGGAGCAGGAAGTTTGCTTGTTGCCATTGTTCTCAAATGCATCCCTGTTTCATTGCCTAAGAGTGCTGGAATAGTCATGCATCATCATGATGGCTATGAACCGTTGCCGACTGGACCGGATCGAGCTTGAAGAAGACCCTTTTTTTCCAATAGAAATCTGAGTTAAATTTTGGTTAGATGATCTATGTTATGAGTGCAAATTCTCAGACAATGAAAGGGAACCAGTCAGGGATTCTTAAAAATTTTATTTTGCATTTGAATCAATGAATTTGAAGCTAATAATTTCAAATTATAAGAACAATCCATTTGTTTTGTTGAGTAAATCTATTTGCCAATGGATTTGAAATCCACAACTAGATATTTTTTGTATGTAATGAATTTTCATCATATATTTAAAATATTTCTTTCAATTTCTTCTTCAAATCCAAACACAATCTCATTAATTTATTCGTTTTGAAGAAATCCTAAGAGCTAGGCATCTTAAGTCTACTCGAGACAGTATTCGGATGATGTTTGGATCGAAGGACGCTGTGAATTTTAACTTGAATGGTTCTCAATATTATATTTGATAATATATTTACGTTCTTCTTCGAAAATACAATTAAATATAAATCAATACAAAAAAACGGTTAGATTAACGATGGGTATATGATAAAATGGCGACAGTTTATGTAGCGACGGATTTTCATAAAACCGTCGTAGCTAGTAAAACCGTGCATAATGCATTATGTTTTTGTAAAGTATATGATCATTTCATGTCTTCTAATAAATTTTAATTTTGATTCAATTTTCATCACTCCTAAATGTCATATTATTGTACCAAGTTTTAATTACAAAATTAACCATATTTTAAAATTTTAAATAACTCACACACTTTTAAAATAATTTATAACGTTTGATTCAATATCACTAGCCTAATAAGTCCTTGTACTACATGATAGCTATAGTAAAATGAATATTTTCAATTAAATACATATTATATTTTCCATTACAAACTCTTCAAATATATTTTCTTAAATATGTTTCCAAAATATCCAAATAGCAAAACTTCTCTAATTTCATGTTTGAATTCTTTTTTTATTAATTACATTTTCTCTTTTAAAGATAATAATATTATGAAAAAACAGTAATCAGAATATAGTTGATATGTTTTAGAGATTAAATTAGTTGTTATAATTTTTTTCATTAATATAATAATATTTCGATATGTTATATATCCGTATTTAAAATCAATAAACTTACTTTTCATAAGAAAAAAAGAATCTAATTTCAAAACAAAACTGAAAATAATTGATTATCTAAATTTGTTATTTTTAATTATATATAGTAATATTTTTTGAATTTAAGTAATTGACAAAAAAAAAAAATTAACTTGGAGACACTATATTATTGGGTAGAGTAGATGCTACCTGTGGGGCAGTGCCCTCACAGGATCTCAGCCATTGATTTTATATGGTGATTAAATCTGGGCTTTTGATCACTTCATATGGTGTATGTGTGTTTAAATTTGGGCCTTTGATCACCTCATGGGGCAGTGCCTCACAAGATAGGGTGAAATAAACCATATTATTGCTTGTATCACCGGCACACGTGGGGTTCCATTGCCTGTGATAGCTTCCCCTGTCGCGTTGCTTCTATCACTCAGGCTGCTCTAATGGAACAGCGATTGTCCTCCCTTTTTGGGGAGCCAACATTTTCTTAGGATTCCTGCTCGCACGCACGATTCTCTCTTCGAAATTCGACTGCATAATGCATGTACCTTCAACATGGCCATGCATTCTAGTTTCCCTCGTCGTTTGCTGGATTCTAGCGTGTCAATTGAATTATACGCCATTTAAATTTATCTTTTTGGCCATTTTCTCCTTGGTTTTTCTTGAATTTGGTCGGACTGTTCTTGTTTTTGGGCTTTTATTATCATCGATGTTGAGAAACTACATCACTATGTGTGTGAATAAGCTTCTGTGGAACTTTTTCTCCATCTCATTCACATGAAGGCGAATCACAGTCATAAAGTTTGGAGTACTTATATCATATATAATAGAAAGCAAAGAACGTATCTTGATCCTCTCTCTACAATCGATTTCGATATGTTTGTTCCCTCACGATACATTGGGTTTGCAGCAATTTGTATTGCAGCTTTGATGTCACAATACAACAGTGCTGCGTCTTTGAACTCTACTCCCATGTCCTACAGTATGCCTCTCATCCAGATGATCTCACAAGTTGCTGCGGCCATCGTTCGTTATTAGCTTAGGCGGAGCCATAAATATGGCTCTACCCAAACTAGAATTTTAAAACTTTAGAAAAAAATTGGGCCATCCGAGCTAAAGCCCGGATATCATTGCATGTACCCTCCGCCTCTGGTTATTAGGCTTCAGCAGAAGATAGTGAGACTGAACTCTACTCTGTTTCTTTGTTCTCCAGGATACCAGTGAGTTACGCAATTTAATAAACGCAATAGTCACTTAAAGATCTTCTAGTTAACGACAATAGCCTGTGATATCCAAAGACCTCTCCACTGATAACAAATTCCTAACCTGGTGCATTTTAAGTACTCAACCACTCTGGTCGCAGCCTTGAATGGGACCTCTTCGGAGAGTCATAACTGACTCACGTTTGGCTAATTATTTAGCCTAATTAGTAGTTAGGGAGTGTTAACTTGTTTAATTAATTTAAAATCAGTTAAATGGTGTATCTTACCTGATTTAATTGATGCTAAATATTTATATGTTTATTTTTATGCAAATTAAAATGTTTTCTCGAGTTTTAGCTTTTCACGAGAATATTCGATACAGGATCGGAGAAAGGAGACCGGAGACAATTAGGGCTTAATTATAAAATGTTATTGTTTATTTTAAGCCAAATTTTTTTATTTCATTTTATTTTAAATGATATATGAATTTAAATTTAAAATGATTTAAATTTTATTTGCAATTTTCGAAAATTATGAGTTAATTCTCTAACTTATGGTTTATTATTTTATAAATTTTTTGGGCTTAATTATTTAGCCTAATTAGTAGTTTAGCTATTTAATTAATTTAATTAAAAGTTAACCAAAAAAGAAAAGAAAAGAAAAGGAAGATAGCCTCTAAAAACTCACGTACAGGCGGTACACCTATGAATACACACACTCACACTTTTACACACACTAAATAATGTGTAAAGCTATGGTTGTGCCTCTCTTGAGCAACAGCCTCTTGAATACTCATCCTATCAATGTTTTGGAGAATTTGATGAGTTTTTGTCAAGAAAAACGTCAAGGAATCGTCCTCCGTTCATCCTCCACGTACCCTCGCGTCGGTATTTGTTTATTCGAGCGTTTAAACGCAATGAAATGTATAAACTTTTCTTTTACGCATCGATCTCCTCATATTATGTATTTTGATGTATATTGTGCATGAAAATTTGTTCGTTATGTGCAAAGTATGATGGGTTATGTTTTAAACGCTTTTGAAAATTTTGAATCACAAGACCCGCCATTTGTTGTCATTTCGATTCCTGCAATTTTATAAATTCGTTTCTGGAAACGTCTTCAACATATGATTTGTAGTATTTTGTAATACCTTCGATTTGATAGAAAATTCGTATTTTGTGATAAAAAACGAGGGAGATATGATTTTTATTGTAAAACTGCATAAGCAGTGAAATTTTTGTGTGACAAAACTTGTCACCCTCTGTTATTTCGAATTCTGTGACTTATATATTAGTTTTCTGGAAATGTTTCAACATATGATTTGTACCACTCTGTGTTATCTTCGATTCGATAGTAAATTCGTAATTTTCTGATAAGAAACAAGTGATATATGATTTTTATCGTAAAACCACACAAGCTGTGAAATTTACATGTCACAAAACACATCGCCATCTGTTAATTTGTAATCTGCGACTTATAGGTTGGTTTTCTGGAAATGTTTTCAACATATGATTTGTAATACTCTGTGTTATCTTTGATGCGATAACAAATTCGTAATTTTCTGATAAGAAATGAGAGATATATGCTTTTTGTCGTAAAATCACTGAAGCTGTGAAAATTTGTGTATGTTCTTCATGTTTTCTCAAGTTTTGGTTGCAGGTTTCGTCGGGATCTCCTGAATCTTTGCTGTTGTGGTTGGAGCTGCATGTCCAGAGTGCTCCAACAAAGCCCTCGACGTTTTTAAGTATGATCGATGTGTAAAAATATTTTATTTTGGAGATATGTGATTTGTCTTATGGCCACCTGATAAAGCATGACTGAGGATGTATGATTATGGGATTGGAAAGTAGTAAAGCATGACTGAGGACCTCTTCATCCGGTAAAGTATGACCGGAGATTTATGTATGTGGGAGTGGACATTCGGTCGAAAGGCTGAGGTGATCTCTGCCAACCCAGTACTGTGGTTTAGTCTTATCAGACGATTTATGTTACGTGCCACTTGATTTGAACATATTTCTATGCAAAATTAAGTATGATTATGTATGTTATGATGGAAGAACTTTTATGAAAATGTTTATGCAGGTCATGGCATGTCTTTGTTTATGTATGTTCAGTTGTTATTTCGTACACATTACTTTCAAATGCATGTGATTTTATTAAGTACTATATGCTATTCGTGGTTTATGCATGTTGAGTCTTTAGTCTCACTAGATTTTATCGATGCAGATGTTGATGTTTTTGAGGAGACAAGAGGTGCTGATTAGTGAGTTTTCTCGGACTATGTGCAGTGCAAACTCGAGAACCGCTATTGTTATGAAAGGATTTTATGCATGTTAAACTTTTTACTCTGATTTTTATTATTATAAATTTTGTTACCAAACAAGTATTTTCAAATGCTCGTTTTGGATAATATTTTTATAGTAGTGATGAATGATAGTTTTTTTATATCATGAAAATATTTTCTACTTAAATTATTTTTAAGAATTTAATCGATCATTTTATTTAAATTCAGAAGACGAGAATTTTTATTAAAGTAAAAAAAAAGATTCGTAAGTTTTAAAATAGTATTAATTATTTTATTAGCGGATGCATCTGGTTCATTGTTCTCATTTCAGGTCAAACTATCAGAATGAAATTCTGTTATTTCCACTCAGTGATTCTGCCGTTGTGTATTGAGTAAATTTCTACATATCCTTCTCCCTTGGACTCTATCCTTCCAAAAGTATAGTGGTATCCACATCTTGGCTTCTTTATGTTCCAGGAGGATGCTTTTGAGACACTTCATTGTTTCCTACGTTTATTTTTCCTATGCGTGGGAGTAAACAGTGATTTGCAATTTTCTTTCGGACATCTCTTAGCTGTGGTGCTTGAAAGACCAAAAATAACTGGATACTTTGCTGCAGGATGGTGATCCTACTTAATCGACTGTGAAGGGGGTTCAAAACTCGATCTTTGTTGTTATTGACTTCTTGTTGATAACTGCCTTGGAATAACTACTTTTTCATTCTAAAATCTCGATCTTCAGGACACTATCAAAATATTCTTACTGGTTATTTCTCTGAAGCAAAATATGCTTTTCTGGTCACATACTCGTAGGAAGTTTTCCCTCTCCACACATTATAGGTGGATTCTGACCTTGGTTGAATTGATTCTGTGTCTGATGCTCAAGGAGGACAATGTTGATTTGTTGTCCTAGTACATGGAACCCTGGAACTTCATACTTGTTTTTGGACATTTGGTTAGGACTTGGACATACGTTAGGTCCTGACTCTAACCAAATTGATAGATGAAAAAATGAAATATTCCACTGAAGTTGGAGCAATGAAGGGCCTTGGATGGAAGCTTCGAACGTTATTGAATTTCAATCCATTTTCTTACTGATAAAAGAGACTCATTGGTTTACTGATAATTATACATTCATTCGTTTAACCATAGTGGAAGTAGGATGCAATGAAACTTATGAACTTCATTCTTGATTTTATTTATGCAATTTATCTTCATGTAATCTTGATGATACTTTTTTCTCGATATTTCAGCTATGTGGCTGCTGTTTCTGTATCTAGTAGCATCATTATTCCCAGTGCTTTCTCTTTGCACAAATTCTCATTGGTTCCTTCTACTGTTTCTCATGCTTGGCAGGTTTCTTACTCATAACAAGTTTGTAATTTCCAGTAGGAAGTTATGAAATGGACCAGTACAAATCTAAATGAAATCCATTCCATCAATCAGCATTTGGCAAAACTGCAATCAGAAAATAAAATTAACCATAATTAGCTTTTGCCACCGGATCTTTCTTCCTTAGCCACAAGATACAATTGTAAAGTTACCATATTGTCTACAGATGTTCGGTGAAATCACTGCTATAATAATCCATTTGCTGGCTAGTTGTTAATTCTAGATCCAGTTCCTATCTTTCGCTATGCATCTTTAGCTTTCTAGGTGCCTACAGATTTACTCAGGGATTTGTTGTGTTTTTTTCTTGTTTGTGTAAAGTGACTGCAGATATCCTTTAAACTAATTGACAAGAATTGAAAACCGGAGTACTAGATGGACTTTAGCTTGAGGTAAAAATCTCCTGATATAAAATAGAAGGAATTTGATTTGACGAGAGATCATATTATGATTCCAAGTGTTTTTAGTAATTCTAAGATGAAACTATGACAAGAGCTTCTGGACCTGACAGAAATCTGCAATGAGAACGTAAAGATGACCATTACATAATTGATCTTTTTGCTACTCTTGTCACTGGCACTCTGTAAATAGTGTGCAAGAAGCATTTTGTGGAACCTCTACTCATGGACTGTTGGGAGTTTAGTTACGAGGAAAAAGTGGGTGAGCGATATTCTTTTCAGTAATTTACCTCTTGGTAAAATAGTGGTAATAAGGTAATATGTTTAAAGGTGTAATGCACGAGGCTGGATGCGAATCTTATAGAAGTGAGGTGCACTAGGCAATATTTTAGGATCAAGATAACTAAAGAAAATTATGCCACATAGAGACCAATGAAGATAAAAAGAAATGTAGGTTATGTACCTTCAATTCTAAACTCTGTACATTCCACTATCCAAAAATGGTATGAAGAATCTGTGCCATTTTCACTTTTTATGTTCCACTATCTGTATGACATCATATAATATGATGTGAGTGGGTCTAGATTCTGTGCTTTCTATCATCAAATGATTTCTCGAGTGTTTGATTTAAAAGTTCATGTTTTAGTCTGCTGTTTAGAAGTTCTGTGCCAAATAGTTTCATGAAATGATCTTGCAGTACTCAAAACATAAGCAGCGTTTCATATGCGTGTGTGTTTATATAGATATAATGATATATACCTCGAGCATTTCTTAAAAACACTTGAAGCATTGAGTTATTCTAAAAACATTTTTATACTCAGATTAAAATGGAACCATGAATCTTGCTAATGGAATTATTTTGTTAAATAGTTTTTAAGTTGCTGTGGATAAACAGAAGGATGCGTGTCGAGCTACTTGAGTAGTGGCTCAACAGGTTGGTATATCACCACTTCCATTGTTTAATGAATGGAGGAAATTTCTGACTGCCCGATATCTCATGCGTGTCCCTTAAAATTGTGTGAATTGGCTATTCATTTGATTTGTCCTACATGAACTTTCTATTGATTGCCAACAGGATAATGGAAGTGTAAAGTAGACACTGAGTTTATTTGATTTCAATTCTGATCAATTGGGAAATTATTGAAGAAGCTATTAATTATACATTGTATTTGGGTCATTGAACATACAGTGCTTTGATGAATGTAGCAGTTGCAATTGTTGTAGAAGAAATTAAACGAAAGATATGGTAGAGTTAGGAGAGTTATCGTATGAGGTCCACGCAATGCTAGTTGCATGGTTGCATTGTTCTTTTAGTTTACATACCATTGTATGTAATTATAAATTAAAATTCTTTAAATTCAATAGAATTTAACCGGTGGCGACCTTTATACATCCCAAGAATTGTGGAAAAAAATATTGAACTTCCATTAATCCTATCAATATAGTAAACTAGACCTTTTCTAAAATTTGGTAACCCCTTGGCCTACACATTAGATTGCTGAGAAATGATTGTAACCTTTGAGCTGTTTGCACATTCTGCAGGCAGTTTTGTCCAAATTACCGAAGTTGACTGTCATATAATGGAGACGGCCTTCTGAAAAATTCTCTGTCCCGGGGCAAGTATTGCTAGAGGGTCATAGGCTAACTTCCTTTGTACGAAGATTTCCCACCGTTGACCAAAATGTGCTTTCCACTCTTCCTGTGTCGTGTAATGAGGCAGATATTGCTTTACTCCTAAGTTGGCTGCCTCACAGAAATCTAAAATCCTTTTGTTTAGGCCTAGGATGTATTGTAGGCCGTCATGTTCTGTGGATAAGGGAACTGCATGTGGAAGAAATGCGACCAGGTAGAAAATGTCTTCCTCTGGTAGTACAAATGAAGTTCTATTGTCCCACCTGAAAATAAATTATCATTGATTTATTGGCAAAACTACATGAAAGAGCTTTGTACATTGGTTGTCTGAGAGTTTCTAAGTGAGATCTTTACATTGATTTATTGACTGGGTAGACGAGGACTGGGCCGTTATTTGTGTCCGTTAAAATGTTGCCGAAGACAACATTGGCGAAGCTGTTTATTTGACTTTTTGGAATAATTAGATTGAGCCATGGGTGTGGAAGATCCCATATCCCCTTAGATCGTAGTTTCAGTTCCGCTGTGTGCACCCTGTCCAAGAATTCTACACATGAAACTTCTGTAATAAAGAGTGTTGAAGGGACGTAGTTTAATTGAGACAACAAGGAATCAACCTCCTGCATAAGACAAAAAATGTCTTGGATATTAGAATCACGTTTGATTGATTCCTATCTCTCCGAAATTTCTATATTTATTTCAAAACGGAAATAATGATAAACTAATGGTTTCTCATGATTCTCACCATGTCTATTGTATTGGACTCGTGTGGATTAAAATTTTTGGTCAATTCCAGACAAAACAATGTCTTTCCATCAGATATGAACTGACTGGCTTGAGTTGGGTCTTGGGGATTGAATGATGATCTCCAGTAATTAACTAGACCTGTCTTGTTTATGATCACAAGACCTTCTATGTAATCAAAGGTGTTTTCTGCAGATATCAAGTACTCCTGGTCTCTAGCAAAAGTGGAGAAGTCTAAATATAGAACTCTAATCCATTTCACCTGTGGCAAGTTTAATTACAATCTTGTGAACTGTTCAACCATTCAAAACATTGAAAATAATTGTTGACCAGGGATACAGCATTTTTACCATCTTTGGTGCTGGCTCAAGAGCGATTCTTGCTCTAGTTATTATGCCAAACTGGCCTAGGCCACCCAGAACTCCATGAAAGAGGTCAGCATTCTGCTCTTCTGAACAAATTGTTACTTCTCCTTTTCCTGCATTTAATCAATCCTTGTTTGAGAATTGATGAAATAAAGACAGTATTTGACAAGCAACTTGAAGGTATATATATGCCATTTTCTGCCTCAGTATCATATTATATAGCAGAGATTTCATCATTCTAATGTTCTCTCTGAACTTTACTCGTGTTCTATGTAGCAGTCTACCGACATGCCACAATATACTTTTTATTACACAAACCTGTGACAACCTCAAGCTGGTGGACATTACTGATTTGAGGCCCATGTCGAAATGCCTGTCCACTGATTCCGGCATTTGACAACGTGCCACCTACCGTTAGATGCAGGTAATCTGTCCAAGATTTTGGTGCTAACCCATGTTTCAAGCACTCATGCAAGATATTGATCCAGAGCTCGCCAGCCGAGACATCGACGTAAGGGAATATTCCCTTTTGAACGGTCATTTCATTCCCACTTAGTGATTCCATGTTGATTACAATTCCTTGTGGTGCTTGCGCTTGTCCTTGCAGTGAATGACCACGACCTCTCGCCGCAATAGTAAGCCCAGAACCCGAACCCATTTGCCAAACATGTTGTATGGTTGTGGCGATATCGGACACTTTTTTTGGGTGTAGAACAGCAGAAGGAAGGAAATGAATTTGGTTTCCAAAATCTTTTGCTGCAAATTCATTTCCATCGAAGCTAAAACTCCCTTGAACATGTAGTGCCCTTAATGATGATTCGAGGCTAGAAAAACAGAGGCTTAGTTTGATAGCCATGCAGCATACTATCAAAGACATGGAATTTCTAATGAAAGAAATATTACTGCTATTTGATTTCATGTTTCTTCGCTTCCAGATGTCTAAAGAAAGAAAAACTTCCAATTTTTATGTTTTTGAACTTTGAAAGGCAGAGGTTGATATATAGAAGAACCAAGGGTGAAGAGTTGATGGAATTTAAAGAGAAATTTTGTGTTGCAGGGTCAACGTATCTTCAGTATGAAGAATCCGTATGAAGACTGCCTACTCGGATGGATGGTTCTCAAGTTTCTTTTTAGTTCTTTTTGGGATCTTTTGTGTACAAAATTGAAACACAATTACTCATGCCATGTTGAATATAAAAAGTCACAGAAAAGGAAGATTTCATAGAGATCTTCTTTACTTTTTCACACAGTTCCCACCACATTATCACCTTTTCCCAATCAAAGACAGAACCATGTATAATCCCATTCCTCATTTACCATGTTAAGGATTACCTTTGCCATTTATGGAATGTGTTAGATTTTTCTTGTTTGTAATCCACTTCGACATACGGCTCAAATGGTGGCTTATTGACTTGGTATTGTATATTTCGTTTCTTTAGGAAAATATTACAAATCTTAAACTTGAGATTTTGTGAGAGGGACTGACGTTTCCATTGTATTTTGTTATAGCTGGACTGTCTCACAATGGGTCGATAGTCGATACGACGCGCGAAGTTCGATGAAATGCCCGTTTCGTTTTCTTGGACTAGAGATTTGCTGTTGCTGTTGCCGTTTGTTGGGTTGGGACCTCTGGCTTAATGCCATGGCCTAGGAAAATTGAAGGTAAAGACAACTGAGAAAACTCTGCTCTTTGCATTAATGTTGGCAAGGTTTAAGGCAACATAATGGACCATGAGCATATAATTCTTTTGTTTGTTTTAGGGCTGAAGACAAAAAACTCTGCTATAGTTACAATCTTGCATTGGCTTGCTTAACATAGTGGTGTCCATAAATTGAATACTGATATATATACATACACAATTTTGATTTCGAGGTTGTCAAATCTATAAAACAAAAGGTTGAATTTAAAAATTCAAATCGTATTTTAATATATTGATACAATAGACACTTGTAGTTTTTTAACAAAATAATTTGAGTTGATATTGCTTTTGTGAAAACCACGATTTTTGGACATGTAATTATTTATTTAAATATAGACATGTATAAAAATGTATTTTCGAATTATGATATTATTGTAAAAATAGTAAATTCAAAAATAAAAATAATACATGATATTTGAATTTTCAATAAATACGTGAAATTCGAAAATCCAGTACAATATATTCAATAATTTTGAAATTTAATTATATAATATCAATCAAATTTAGAAAAAAAAATGTTGAATGTAAGTTAGTTTTTGCTTAACAAAGAAGCTAATAAATTAATGCAACTTAGGTACGTCATGAACTTATACAAAAAATAGTCTATATTCAACCATTCAGTCCTATATAAATTTCTAAATTTTGTTTATACTTGGGACCAAGTTTTCAAAATTTGGTAATGTAATATGTATGGAAAAATTTATCTCAAAATTATGGAAGAAATATCAACCAAATTATGGTAAGATTTTTAACTCGACATCTATAAACTCCTCCACCCCATTCACAAAAATTACACCTTCAAATTCAATATATATTTCGAAAATCCTTTCCCAAATACCACATTAATTTCAAAGATTTTGCAAGAAAAAGTTCTGTCCATATTTCGAGTGTTACATTTAGGCCAAACTTTACCCAAATTCGATCTCCACCGTAAAGAATACACTATCATATGTTATGAACATCATATCCGAAATTAAGCCGAATCCAAAGGATAGTTTTGGTATATAGTCTTCACAAAAAAATTGCTCAGATTCTAAGTGAGTTTAATATACCAACGAGTTTTATCCATATACAGGTTAAAATAACTTTCAAACTCGATCTCTACCGTTCACAATTTATTTGATTTACTTGGAAGATAGTGTCTAAGTTTAAGCCCAATCCAACAGTTCAATAAGTAATAATAATTCTGCAAGACGACTGGTTTTTTGACCTAAGTGCGGCAATGTTTTCGAAGTGCCATTTGCGTGATTCTTTTGTGGTTTTCGGATTTTTCAAGTAATAATAAGTTAAGTGGGGTTGTCTTAAAACTATTAATTTTGTTTATGACATTTGTTCGTTTTTGAAATTTTCGGTCGAATTTTATTTTGCTTCTCCTCTTTTCTTGTGATACGACACCTTATATTTTGGCACTGTGAGGATTCAACTGGATATGTGTGAGAATCCCAACATATGATTATAAGTTTAATACCCTTACACGGTGGGATTATAATCGTTATATGGTATCGCCTCTTAGAGCAGTAAAAATTAAGGACTGATATTAGTAAATCATGAAAAATAGATGAATCTCATTGCAAAGGCCAAACTATGCTTGCGTTTATACTTATGATATATATTATATGAAATATGATATGCATGATATGTTATTTGGAAGATCATATGTATTTGGAATGTATGTGCTCGAACGATTCTCATTTACTGAGTGACAATCATATCACTCATTCAATCCTCGGATAAATCAGAAGAGAAAATCGAAGAACATGAACAAAACTAGTTTTGAAGCTGATAATAAGAGGGATCGAGAAGTTTATTTTAGTTTCGCTTATTTAAGTTTTTAATTGAAATTGTAAACACTTACTCATATCTTTATAATTTTAAAAATTTACGTTGTAAAGACAATTTTATGATTGATTATGAGTAATAAACTAGTTTTTGTTTATATTGTAATACGATGCTTGTTGTTTTCAATTATGTGATTGTAAAACAACGTCGATGTCGACTAACACCGGTCTTGAGACGCGACATGTTTGAAATATATCAAATTTAATTTTAAATACAAAACAAATATTAATAGAACCAAATTTAAAAACCTCCGCACACGAACCAATTCAATTGCTGCCCACAACTCACATGTTTTTATATTCTTGATTTTATCATTTCTTTTAACCTATTTCTTGATTGTTAAATGGCATAATTAACCACAAGATTTGGCACATGGCACCAGCACCAGCACCCTGACAAAGAGACGATGTTTTAAGTTTGAAACCCTGAGGTGTAATTCCATAAATTAAACCACGATGGAGTATGCCCTACTATCAAATCCTTCTTTTTTTCTCTTGGTTTTTCCACGTAGAAATATATCTTGTGAAGTTGGGACAGTAGTTGAGTTGGATTCACTGATTATGTCAGAGACATTATTCTGTCCTCGAACGAAAGAGCAGCATTGGACCCAATTGTCAGCAACGTTTTACAATATTATATATTATTCGTATCATAAAGACAGTTGGGTCACACTGATGTTTACAAATGAGAGGCTCGGGCAAATCAACCTGCTCGTTTCGTTATGGCCGGTTTGGCCGTAAGCATGTGATCAGCCAACCTAAATTCTTCTTTTATGCAACCTTTTAATGGTCGTCGAATTAGAGCTCGATCGAGTTCTGAAATTTCTATATTCTTTTATAATATATATACATCGTCTTTTGCCACTATGTCCAACCTAACTGAGCTGGTGTCTAATTAAAAGAGCAGGCTTATCCATCGGGTTCGAGTTGAGTTCAAGAGCCTCGATTTACTGTTTATGGAGTTTGAGCGAGAGCATGCAGTCCGTATCTTTATGAGTGCATGCATATATACTGGACCTCAACTTAGGTTCGACAGCCATGCATGGTTATTGTGAAATCGAGCATCCGTATTTTGACGAATAATGTGATACTCTTGTCTCATATCTTAAAATGGAAATATTTAAAATGAGTTTATGGACTTCTATAGCAACTTGGGTTAATCATTTTTTTAAAGCGATGAAGAATACGAAGTAGTTGCTATAGGGGCTCATTGTACAATCACGCAGCCGCGAGCTCGGGCTCGGACTCGGGGCGTGACAAAATAACTAATCAAAGTAATAAAAGTTGGTCATAATCTTCAAACTTTGGATATATATGTTCCCTCTCTTGTATAGTAGACAAGCATTTCTTTGAGAAAAATCATAAGTATGTTAATTTTTTTTCTAAAAAGCTAATACTAAGTTCTCTCTTATTAAACAATCTGTCGTTTAATTACAAAGGAAATGAATACTGTCTCCATTTTGCTTATGTATGATTACTCATACAATTATTACGTTGTTCGAAATGAATTTCTTGCAAGTGCTCTCAAACTTTTTGTATCTTTTAAACGAAGCGAGAGATTTAATCTTTCATAAATTTAATATTTATTAAACTGCTTAATGTGATGTTAATCATGTTGACAACAATTTAAGTTTAAAAAAACTCGAATTAGTAGAATCCAAGAAGGAAAAAAATCAAAAAAAATGATGCCCAAAGAGAAAGTATAATATTTTTGGTTAGGAAAAGTGTGAGTTTCATGTGTCCTCTAGTGGAGTTCAGGTGGAAAGGTTATTGAATGACAATAAATCAATTATAACTATTTTCTTTTCTTTTTTGCTCGTTTCTAATCAACAAAAAGTGGGGGAAATAATTGTATCCTCAAATTATATATCATTTATTACAAAATCTCCTACCAAATATTCATAACAGCCTCAATTTTTATAATTATTTTTTTAAAGGGAACCAATCACAATTTTGGGACCACAAATTTTAAAAGCAAAAGAAAATCTAAGAGACAATAGAGTATGGTAACCTGATAGGCATCCCCATTGATGTCTAAATTGTTTTTTTAAAAGAATTTATTAAAATAATATACATGATTGTTTTATTTTTTAAAAAATTGATTGAAAAAGAAAGATTGATCCTACATGCATGAATGCATGCTTTCTAATATTAAATAAAGTAAGAGCCGATGATTTGTAGCGCATCTGACACCAAGATTTTAAATATTATACGAAGTTTTTAGTTGAATACCTAGTTTTAACACTCTCACACGGGCTCGAAAATAAAATATTAAAAAAAAGTAGGAAAGTGGAATGATTTGTAATAGATTTTGCACTCAGTGGCTTAGATTATATATTGATGAGTAGTAGTAAAAAACTAAACCTAGTCACATCTCATTTGTGGGGGGAAACCTAATTATCTTAATTGCATGCTTTCTAGAAGGAGACATACCACGAGCAAATGAATTATAATCATTATTCATATATTAAGGCATCTAAATTTGGGATTCAATGCGGGAGGATATTCAATTATTTTCATAAATTAAATAAAACACAAATACTCAACATTTTCAGAAATATACATAAATACCACACACACACACACACACACACACAAAAGTAAAGAAACATGTAATGGATTAGTGTGTGCAAATTACTACGTGAAACTCGAAAGTTCATCTAAAATACAAAAAAAAAGTATAAGTCTTTTATCAGACGGTCTCAAAATTTCTAAAAATTGCAATTCACACGTACGTGCATACAAATGACACGTGCTGGGATGGTCATTTTTTTTATAGTGCTGAAACTTTCGGTGGCACGATTCTCATGTACGATGCATTTATAAATAAATACACATAATTTTAGGTATAAATAATAAATTATGACACAAAAAAGAGCAGTATATATACCGGGCCTCTATCTATCACCTCCAAGATGGGTCAAAATTTGACCCACGAGTCAACCAACAACAAGTATTTGTGGTGTAGCCACCCACGGTCGGGTTCACACACATATATCACATTAAAAGAACATAATGTATATTTCGTGAGTGGGTCAATTTCAAGTCTTGTTTTATTTATATATATATTCCATGTAAGTGAGATGTTTGAATTATTAGTATGTAGTTTTGTTTGTTAGAAAGTGGTCAAGGATATAGAGGCTGAATATTAGTCGTCAAGTGTGTTAGGACATATGTTCTCGCACTTAAGACGTAGCGGAAGTTTAAAATTTTTATTTTCTTGGGTGTTGTGGGTTTAAGACATTAATAGAACGTTTAGAATTATACATTTGTGTATTATAAAATACTTGACACCAAACTATTCCGGTATTACGCGGAGATAGTCTTTTTTATAATTCTCTATGAACAGTTTGCCTCCTTTGATCGCCTAATTAGGTTCACGATCAAAAGCTTTGTTTCTCGCTTGGATTGCACTAGAAATCGCAAGCAATTTTGCGTTGAGACTGTAGCATCCGAATTTCTAAAATCCGGAGACGTTGCAGCGGCGCGGCGCGGCGCGGCGCGGCGTGGAAGAACAAGAGGCGGCCAAAATATTTTCCCTAAACAAGGGTGATGTCCGAATTTTGCAACAAGGATTGGAGAGGATTTGAGTGAATTGTATGCAATTTTTCATCGTTGAATAACGAGCCCTAATGGTGTATATATAGAGTGAGACTCCTAATCTAATTAGGAGTCCCTCTCTCACAAGAACTCTACATATATCATTATATTAAAACTCTCATATAATTGATATATAATATATTTATTAACTTTTAATAATAAATTATATAATAATACTATATATACACATATTTTATATCATCATATAAAATATATACATGTAAAAATGTACATTAAAATAAATAACCATTATTTAATTTATAAATTAACTATTTGGTTAATTTAATTCTAGACTCCTCTAGGATATTTATAAGAATTTGTACATGTTAGTAGTCATCACTACTAATACAAACATTTAATTAGTAATTCCAAATTCACTAAATAAATGATTCTGAACTCATTATAATCCTACGATACGAGAGAGCTGATGTATCAAGGATAAAAGTCTTGTTCATATAATGAAAATCGAAAATTTCAAGATCAAAATTTTCACTTACCATATTTGACATCTGTCAATTTTAGTGAACTCCTTCACAAAACAGACAGTTACACTCTCATTCCTTATTTAGCAATCATACTAACTTTCATTTCTTTCATTCTAAGGAATCAGTTCATATACTCTTTTATAAGCATTCAGTTATTGATCTCTATCAAACTGTAGTCGGCAAATCCCAACTCCTTGAAATTGGACTATCTCAACGGGAACACGGAATCCGATACTTGTGTGAAGAATGTCAAAACTCATTTCTGATTGCACTTATCGGATCATGGTAAGAGCGTCTAGTAGCATCGCCCCATGATCTCCTAGGTATCATTGATAGTACCTGCAAGAACCTTTAGTCATGGTTAGCGTACAGTACGGTCTCTTCAACACATATATCCCGACCGAATCTACAATCATTGGTGTATCGAGAGTTGCATATTAATTCGATAACGATGTAATTATATTTGAGTACTAATAGTGGCATGATATGTGCAACTAGGAAAACATCTTTCCCTAAAACACATTTTTTGCTCTGGTCAGAGACTCCTTGTACTATTAGCTAATCAGATTACATAGAATATCTTCACCTATAGGCGAACGGTGAATCCCCGACTACAATACATTTGCTCCTACGTATTTCGAAACTACACCCAACCTCGTCACATGATGACCTTCAATGGAGTCGGTAAACGGATCAAAGTGCATGCTAGTACGTATAGCTCCTACATTGTCTCAGGTCAAAGGACTAATGGTGTACAACCATAACTGCGGACTATTTCACTCGATAAGTGAGAATCACTTGGACAGTCCGAGGAGGGTTGTTCAGTGCATCATCATGATCACCCATCCGAGTGAATGGACATCTTTATGCCCTCGCCAATGAAACATGGAGTTTAAACCATATATGCTAGTCTCGAGATCGAGTGACCTTTATCATCGTCTTAGGCGGCTAAATCAACTAGAAACATGTTTAGAATATACGATACGTTTCCTAATGAGTTTTGTGATCTTATGTTGCGACACAGACCTCATTGTACCTATTGTATATTCAAGAACTTTATCTATGCAGATTGCATGAGTATACAGATAATGTATAATGTCATAATATCAAATAAAATCGTAACATATTATTAAAATAAAAATTGTTATACCGAAATACCAAAATAATACATATAAATTTAAAAAGATATACTACTATTAAATAATAAAGTTAAAGTTTTTAAAATATATAAGGTATTTAAACAAGTTAATTCAACTCGGAACTTGAAATGAGAGTTCACAATGATATCTCTCACTTTTGTTCTGGAGCTCATCCTAAAATAATAATAAAACACCCAATAATTGTAAAAAAGAAAGGTACGTATCCTTAGTCCTTAATACATAATATAAATATGTTATGTTTGCATGTGTATGTAATGTATACATGAAATTAAAATACACACATATATTACTTAAAAGAAGAAATAATAAATGTAGGCAGCTAAGCTCGAGGACCACCTTTCTATTGTGATCATTATGAATCAACAATCACACTCGAAATAAAGTAGAATATTTATTTTGGATATGTTGTTTGGCTACTTGCTATTTTGTCAGCTTATTTAGTTAAATAATTTCAATTTCAGTCTCATTTATTTAAACTTTCGACAATTTTAGAACTTTTTTCGCGACAACAATAATATGACACTAAATAATTCAATGTCATATACAAAAAATGATCAAAATCGTAAAAAAAAACGATAAAATCTTAATGAAATTAGATAATACGATCTACATTTATCGAAAAGATGTATTACTGAATTATCTTCAATCAATATCTGGAGTTTGTTCTGTCTCCATGTATAAGTGGCCATGCGATCATCTGTCCTTGTTCATAACACTGTCAAGATTATATTTTGTAGATTTTGTGATTGACTTTCACAAATTTGTTGCGTCTAATCCTAAAAAAGATTCACGTGGAGTACAATTATTGATCGATTACTTTTATGTAATAAGTCCACCTTCAAGAAAACTACCCTTCTGATTATTACATGCATATATATATATATATATATATATAACTTTTTTTTTATTTTTAGAATTTTGCTTATTATAATAATTTGGCAAATGAAATGAAATTCTTTGTGTTCAAACATTGGACCACCTTTTGATAACCTAACAGAAACTTCGATCGCGTTCCAATTTGAATTGTGCTTTAGAGATTGTCAACTCAGTGAATCGCACGCTTGATATTGATTTTTCGTATTAACTTTATATATAAATATTTACAGTTTTTACATTGTTCACCCACCGTGTCCACCTCTGTGTTCATCAATGATGTGATACATATCTATCAGATATGATGAAATATATCTAAATTATACGTCTCCAATATGTGAGTATCACCTCAGGAGACACGAAGATTGACAACATATTAAAACTGTATATATTTATTTATATAACAAAAAACATATGAACTAACATTTTTTTGGAATATATACATGAACAGATTGTGGGGATTTTCCTGATCTGTGATCCTATCTCTACTCAGTACACAAGTAGAAAATTAGTCCGTCCTCGACGGTGGCCGCCTCGAATGGATAAACTGATGTAATTAACGTCGTGGTGAATGACATCTCTAAATTTTGACCATCGTATGCACATGTAGCTTCTATCATCGAACATATATTCGCAGCTTATGTGAACAACAAGCCACATGGCTCTATTCAATATTCGCAACACTCAGACTAATGCAGTAGCTTATGATCTAGCAGAAACATAGTCGTGATGTTTATTTTTTTAATTATTATTACAACATAGTCGTGAGAGATTTGATTTGTCTATTTCATTACCTTTGACTGCATTTTGGAAATGTGCAATAGTAGAGTTACGTGCCTAAACGGTTCCAAAAGCACAAAAGTCACCTTATTAAATTACAGATGAGACATAATCTTGACCAAACTTTAGACTTTAATTTCGATAAGTATTTTAATTAAGTGTCGTAACAATTTTTTATATTTGTTTTTTAGAAGATATTTTTTTATGCGTATTTAGTACTCCTGTGTTCCTAGACGAGACGAGTATTTAATTTTAATATAAAGTAACGATTAAATAATTTGTTTTAGAAAATTTTATTTTGCAAAAAAATCAGAAAATTTGAATAGTTTTGTGTTATATTTAAATCACTAATATTTCTAATTATTTAATATGATTTTATCTGATTTAAGATATGAAAAAAAAAGGCCTTACATGGGAGTGGCCGAGTGGGGTATCATTTTTAGGTCCAGTTGAAAGTAATAAAACATTATATTTAAATTAGTAACGTAAGAAGCATTACATGAATAACTAGTTTTTATTAGATATTCTTAATGAAATCTTAATTTTCTCATTAAAGTTTTTTCCTTAATTAACGTATTCTGTTGAGATTAACGTCACTAAGATTGATGATTTTAACAAATCACATGTTTTCTCAATGACCCCATAGAAATCTTGATGGTTACTTTGACGAGAAAAACTTGTGTGAAACGGTCTCACATGTTGTATTTTGTGAGACATATCTCTTATTTGGGTCATCCATGAAAAATTATTATTATTTTTTATGCTAAAAGTATTACTTTTTATTGTGAATATCTATAGGGTTGACTTGTCTCACAGATAAAGATTCGTGAGACCGTCTCACAAGAGACATACTCTATTTTGATATTTCAGATTGATGATCTTACTCATGTATCTTATCAAAATTTACAACCAATTTTGAGGGATTCGACTTATCTAATGAACAATAAACAAATTAGTCTTTACTCGATAATCGCTATCGACATATCCAAAGGGTTAATATACTTTACACAAATTAATCTATCTTTTTTCTTTTTGACTGAACAGTTTAGGAAAGTCTAAATTTTTAGATTTTTGTTAGGACAGAGATTAATTTACAAGAATCACAAATAAATGAGTTGAGCTTTATAAATGTCCGTAAGTGGACTCGGGCTTATCGCAATTACCAAACAAAAAATTCGATCTATCAAATATTTGGGCCGTGTGATTCCATTTGTTTACTTCTCTTTTCATTTTCAACATTACAATCTAGTGTCGACGCTGCATCGAAAATGTTGATGTGGTATCAGAAAATGTTTACATATCCGATGCTACGTCGCAACTCTATGAAAAAAGAACCACAATCCAAAACATAATCTAACTTACAAAATAAAAACAAAAAATATGCAAAAGTAACATGGGGCTGTTTAATCCCCGGTTATGTTATTCCTATTGTCCATTCACTCCAAAATCAGTTTGATTTGAAATATTTGAAGAACGAATTCAAATGAATTCAACTGAATTTAGTACAATTGAACTTAATTCTCGTCAAATTTCATCCACAAATTAAAAGAATTTAACATGCATGGGTGTGACCACGTCTTGTTGTCCTATATAAAAGTCCATTGCATCGTTTATTTCAAAAAATAAAGGAAAGATTTCGTTTGGAAAAATCAAAATTTTAATTGTTTAAGTGTAAGTATCCGTTGTGCATGATGGAGTTAGCTAGGTTGGGCATTTTTGTTCGAGTGGATTTATGGTCTCAATTAGTTTAAACGGGTTTGCAAATTTTTTATAACCATTCTATTGAAAATCGAATTAATCGCCGACGACTCAACTTTAATTACTCGATTATTCATTAAAACCCTAGTTAGCCATCATTAAAACTTTAATTTCAAAATGAAAATACGACCGGTAGATAAATCCAAGATATAAAGTTGGCTAATTAAATGATATTCTGAGAATTATTAAAAAGTTTTAGCAACGTATTTTACTCTAGTAATATAAATATTGATCTCACGTTACTTGTTGCATGCTTTGGAAGTCAAGATTAATTCCTTACTTTTATTTTAGGTATTCTCGTGAAACTTTGCGCCTTTGATCAAGTTCCCAAAGTACCAAAAAAAGAATAAAGTTGCATTACAAAGGCAAAAGAATCGAGTGCAAAGAGAATGAATACTGGTGGAGGAGGAAAATTACTTCAATTGGTTTCAACTTTTGCGTGCAATGGGATTACTAATAAAATATTTTCCGAATTAAACTTCAATTGTCATAGGCAAAAACTTGTGTGAAACGGTCTAACAGGTCGTATTTTGTGAGACATATATCTTATTTGAGTCATCCATGAAAAAATATTACTTTTTATACTAAGAGTATTACTTTTTATTGTGAATATCGGTGTGGTTGACCCGTCTCATAGATAAAGATTTGTGAGATCGTGTAGTGACCCGTTCCAGAATCACCTACTAATCAAGAAACTAAGCATGCAAATAACTTAATTAATAATAATCAGAGATAACAGCGGAAAACTGTCACCAAAAGATAGTTATACAACCCAATCGAAAATCCAGAACAACTCAACTAAACTGAAATATACGGTACAACCATATCGAAACAAAAAGATACCGAAGAACTAAACCAACCAGCTACTCAACGTCCTCCTCCTCCTCCTCCTGAGCTGTCCAACCTGAGGCCTGCCCCGTGGGAATGGGGTGTCCAAGATAAACAAAACCGAGGACGTGAGCGATAAGAACGCCCAGTACAAAAGCATGAGTATACAAACCTATATGAAATGCACATGCTATGATATGATACCAGGGTAGTCAAGAAATAGGAGTCACAAAGGATCTCAAAATGCTCAGTCTAGAGGCGCCAAGTAGATAGTGCCGCGCGGTACTCCTCTGGGTCACTGCATCCACTACAAGAACAGACGTGGACCTAAAATGTCCCGGATCACCGAAGCCCTCCGGACCCGTCGGCCACTGTGTATTCTCGGTGTCCATGCGTCCACAAGACAAGACAGGGCTGAGCGGCCCCACAAGATATAGCTTATCTCGAAAGAGATACAGCTCAACAGTAAAGGCCTATCTCGAAGGAGATACGGCTCAACATGAAATGCAACATGCATCATAAAGCGTGACATAATAGCATGCATCATATGACATATATCAATGCACCACATAATCATGCAACACATATAAGGATGTATACTCGACCAGGATATCTTGGATAGTACTTTCGTACCTCTATCTCAGCAAGCCTAGCCTTACGCAACACCGCTAATCAGGTCTAGAACAAGCCTACGCATCAAAAGCATACCCAATGAACAATACTACCATGCTCGACTAGCAAAACCAGTACTACCAAAGGTTTAGGGTTTACCTTCGTCCGTCGACAGCCCTTTGATGTCGATTGCCTCGTAACTCAGGCGTCGCTACGTTACCAATCCTGGCAGCTCTTGGCTATCGCTCGACCGACAACTAACCCTAGAAACCTTCCAAACCTCTCAAATATGAGACACAACTCAAGAATTTGCAATGCAAAATGAGGAAATCCGAGCACTATTTATAGGCTATGTTCGGATCCACCGAACCCACTTCGGATCATCCGAACTCCTACGTGTCCATCGGCTCTTGACACCTCATGATCGGATCCACCGAACCTACACTTCGGATCATCCGAACTTGCATGTAAACTGACGTGTCGATCAACTCTTGACACCTCATGATCGGATCCACCGGACCCACTTCGGATCGTCCGAACTCTTCGGTGCTACCGAACCATCTTCGGTCCATCCGATCATGACCGCGGTCAAAATTACACATTAAACCTTCTTAATCACCATTAATCCGTTAATTACCCAATTTGGAATTCGGGCTACTACAGATCGTCTCACAAGAGACCTACTCATTTGTCATAACACCCTCGTAAAGGATCTTTCTTCGAATTTTTTTTAAGCGACATTTCTTCGATTTTTCAATAAAGAAAAATAATAAAAAAAAGAGTCACTAACTCGAATGGTAAACCAAGAACCAACTTTGGACATGGTCGATGGACTCGATGAATTCAGGAATGACACTTTAATTCTTAGTAAATCAAAATTAATTAATTTGAGAGACTAAAACTCGGTCTGGACAAGTGTTTATAAGAGTGTATTTGACAAAAAAATTATAAAATGTTTTAAAAGTTGATGTTTTGATTTACATAATTGTCTTTATTTTTAAAAACAACTCTCGATTGTTCTTTAAAAACTATATTAATGAACACTTTTTAAAATATATTTTTTTGTAAAAACGTTTTACAAAAATCTTATTCAAACACATACTTTAAATTTTTTTCAATCGTAAAACACTAAAAACATTTTTAAAGTACTTAATGACTTTCAAAATGTTGATGAAGCGAATGAGATATTTTGGGCTCGACTCGAGAGGATCAATCAGAAAGACAGCGCCATGTTAATTCAATCGCATTAAATTTTGTCTTGATAATAATTAAATGCATGCTAATTGACACAAGTCTTTGGGGGAAAGAATTCCACACAATAAATTATAAAAAAATATTTTATTTTATTTTATAGAAAATCAATAGCCACATTCGAACGACGTTGAGATAGAATCATTTGTTTTTTTTTACCACAAAAAGAGTCATTGCATAGGCCCCATACTCTCTTCTAAAACCCATTAAAAGAATAAAATTGACCGAGCATTATATTTATGCAATCACAAAAATTTGTTTGAGAAGGTTTTACGGATCGTATTTGTGAAACAGATATCTTATTAGAGTTATCCATGAAAAATTATTTTTTTTATGCTAACAATATTACTTTTTATTGTGAATATGGGTAAGGTTGACTCGTCTCACATATTAGGATCCATAAGATGGTCTCAAATGAGACCTACTCTTATGTAATTTGTAATATTCACAATATTCAATTTTCCATTTGAAAAAAAATATTGGGAGTTCGTGATGTGTGTGTGTGTGTGTTTAAATATATATATATATATATATATATATATATATATATATATATATATATATTTTTTTTTTTTTTTTAAATAAATATAATTTTATCTAATTGGAAAAAAAATTAAATATTTTAGTTTACTTATCCTTAAGATACGGTTTTCATAAGAGTTGTTAATATAAAAATAAATAATATCATTTCGACATTATTAAATAACATTTTCATAAATTAACGTTGGAGAGAGTGATTGGCTTAATAATATACTAATAATAACAATTTTTTTTTTTTGTGGTCAAAGCTGCGTGCTAATGAAAGGTATAAAATGTGGAATTAATTAATACTTGTCAATTACAACAATAAATAATAAATTTAAGGTACCATGTCCCACCAGTCAAAGGAAATTATGCCATTCTAATTAAAATATGTGGTAATGTAATTAATTAAGACTTTATTTTTGCCTACAATCTCATAATAGTAGAATTATTATTATAGCAATCTCTGCAAGAGGATTAAGTGTTTTATTATTATAAGAAAAACTTAAATGAGACTGTCTCACGGTTAATTTTGTGAGACGAATCTATTACTTGATCCGACCTATTAATAAATGTTACTTTTCATTCAAGTATGGATCGAATCGACCCAACTCACAAGAAATCTATCCATTACTATATTTCGACATTAAAGAAACAATTAGTCTCTAAATGAACTAAAATTGGCTACGGAGGGTTGGAAGGAAAATAAAAAAAATATGAACAAAAATAAATAATCAGAATCACAAATGATAACATAAAAATCTACTTTTAATCAGATTAGGTTTCTTGGGATATGATCTAACGGATCTATATATGTGAGACGAATCGATTCGATCCACACTAATTAGGAAAATAATATTTTTTCATGAGCTGGATCGAGTTAAAGAATTCGTCTAATAAAATTGACTCGTAAGATGTTGTCACTATAATTTTTGTGTTTCATTGATGTTATACGACTGCCGGCCGATCTCCGTCCGCCCGAGGAAACCTTAACTCGCCTCGGTTACCTACTTTTGGAAGGAGTCATATTTTCATCTTCCATTTGAAGAATCAAAATGTACATAGTAATTAATATTTGAAAGATACGTTTGAAGGCTAACTTGCATTCTGCTGAATCATCCTACTAATTTTTCTTTAATGCTCGGACCACTTGACACGTGATGATGTATGTATACATAAATAAGTTTGTTGTGTTATTTTTTTTTACACACAAATAATAAGATATTTGAACTTAGATAGAATTTAAATTGATTTGTGTGCTCATATATTAATGATATTATTATTATTATTATCATTACTATTATTATTGAATAAATAATATATAATAAAATAAAAGTAAATTTAGCATTGAATAAAAAGACATACAATGAGACCAGAGTTTCATGATAATTAGCTTGAATTATAAAATAAAAAGTATGTCTAATGTGAGACGATCTCAAAGATATATATCCGTCAGATGAGTCGACCAAGTTCATAGATAGAGTGAAATATAATATTTTTGACATAAAAATTGATATTTTTCATGCGACGAATTAAGTTGAAAATCTGGCTAACAAAATTGATCTGTGACACAATTCTATAAAAAAATTTACTTATAAAATATTGGTATAGTCATGAACTTTTACTTTGGTTAAAAGTATATTAATATTTTATTTTGATATAATTTATGCGGGAGTTATATATAAGAATCCTTTCTTTATAAACTACTTCTTATTTCTATCAATTCGTATTTTAATATTATATTCGATGATCTATATATATAATAATAATAATAATAATAATAATAATAATAATAATACAATCTGCTGGCGTATTAGTGTTTCTTATATTCGTTCAGCATGCTAAATAAGTAGTACTTGTATGATATATAAATATAGAATTTTATATATTGTAACTATCATACCTATTTAAGTGAGCATCGATGAAAGATTATTTATTTATTAAATGCATAATTTTTTTATTTGTTTTATATTTAATAAGTGAATGATATTTCATATATATTTATTTGTTTTATATTTAATAAGTGAATGATATTTCATATATATTTATATGTATATAATATAATATAAATATAAATATATAAATGCACTGCATTTTTATTTATAATCTATTCCTCTTCCCTAACTCCGAGACTTGACAAGGCGAAGAATATTAAAGCACTGGTTTATAGTAGAGAGAGAGAGAAAGGGTAACGGACCAGAACACAAACGGCGTCGCGTCCGCTTGATCTATCTGCTGTGGAGGAATGAGATTGGCGGGGACTCCATGCTCCGGCGAGAGTTGCGGCGGAGGCGCGGTGGTAGTGGTCGGGGTGAAGCTCGATTCACGCAGCAGAGAATTACTGACTTGGGCGTTGGTGAAGGTTGCACAGGCCGGTGATCGCGTCATTGCTTTGCATGTCCTCGATCCAAGTACTGGTGAGTTATTTGAATCGAGGAACCTGGCATAGGGAATAACTTTTTAGCTTCTTTTTTTTTTCAAGTCGCGTGTGTTTTTTCTTTTCTTTTTTTACTGGTGAGTATGGATTCTCGTTTACTTCTGTCAAATTTGAAGTTTGTTGATTGTGTGTTGCTCTTCGAATAACGATTATTTATTTAGCAGATAAGACAAGTCTGATTTCACTGGTGAAAACTTTCGATTCCGTGCTAGCTGCTTATGAAGGCTTCTGTAACCTGAAACAGGTCTCTCTGTTATAATAATCTGTCTTCTTCTTCTTCTTCTTCTCAATGAATTTAATTTAATATGTATTTCTTTAGGTTTAATGTATTTCTTTGTGCTTTTTCCTGACTTGACTCCGAGATTTTCGTGATTCCATATATTTCCATGTAATTCTGTTCAGTAGGTACTGTGCTCCAAAATGTTTGATTTAAGTGGGGCCGAGAGGTGGAACCAATGCGTTTCTGTCCAATCTAGGAGTAGCTGGAAAGCCATTTTAGGCTGAACCAAAATCATCTTTTGTTCCTAATTATTTCGATTAACAATATGGATGATTCACCGATTGTGATAATAGTTTCTCAATTGCACTTTATAAATATTAAAAATTTTTGTAGGTGGATCTAAAGCTTAAGGTCTGTAGGGGATCACCGGTTCGAAAAATTCTCTCCCGAGAGGCAAAGTCATGTGGTGCAACTAGTTTAATTGTGGGTACTTCTGAGGTCCGTCACACAATTCGGTCGAGGATCTCTGTTGCCAAGTACTGCGCTAAGAATCTCCTAAATAATATATTAGTTGTTTGTGCTGATAATGGTAAGATTGTCTTTCAAAGCGAATCAGCTGCTTCTAAAGTTTTGGAATTCAGTAGTTGTGATGTTTCTGAATCAAGATCCAAAAGGAGAAGGACCACACCCCAAAGCCCTTTGAATTTACCACCCACTAGAGTTTTATCATCATCAAGTAGCAAAAATGCTGGAAGTTCCTTGGCTCTAGTACCCATTAAAACCCATAGAATACTCGAATCCACTTCTGGATGGGCATTGCTTCGAAATATTCGTCTACACAGACAAAAAATACCTGAAGCTGCTTCTAGGAAGTCATCAATATTGCAATGGATGTTTTTGAAACTACCTGGTCGACAATCTGTTGCGGCTATTTATCCAGATCAGAAACAGATTACTTCATCTCGTAAGAATGATTGTAGTTTAGAAATGGATCAAGAGGAGGAGGGTGCTATTGATGTGTCAGATGACACTTATTCTGTTGCTTTTTCCTCTAAGATTTTCTCACAACTCAAGGGTCTCGGCGAGAAATATTATACTACATGCCAATCATTTGGCTTCCAAGAACTCTTGCAAGCAACGAACAATTTTGCACGTGGTTTGTTCTCTCAAATTTCTATCATTATTTTAACTTCCCCTCATTCTTGGAAGTCTCATTAGTAACCTTTCCTTCATTATAGAAAATTTGATTGGAAAGGGGGGAAGCAGCGAGGTTTACAGAGGCTGTCTGCGAGGAGGCAAGGAGCTAGCTGTTAAAATTCTGAAGCCATCTGACGATGCATTGGAACAGTTTTTCGCTGAAATTAATATCATTACGTCCTTGCACCACAAAAACATAATCTCTTTAGTTGGCTTTTGTTTAGAGGATGACAGACTACTTCTGGTTTATGATCTTTTATCCAGAGGCAGCCTGGAGGACAACCTCCATGGTGTGTGCATCGTCTTCTTCCTGCGCTTTATTCTGATGCATCACCATCTTTTGTGCTAGAGAATGTCACTAACAACCATGGACTGTTGCAGGTACTCAAAAGTTTGGTAAATCATTTGGTTGGAAAGAGCGATATAAGGTTGCTTTAGGAGTTGCTGAGGCACTGGACCATCTGCATAATACGGCCGAGCCAATCATTCACAGAGATGTAAAGTCATCCAATATCCTTCTTTCAGATGATTTCGAGCCACAGGTGTGAATGGTCATTGACTTTTACTTTGTTTGCTATTCATCAGTGACATAATTTTGACGTGATTTTTTTCCATCCCTAAAACTCATTTGCCTTTACAGCTTGCTGATTTTGGGCTTGCGACGTGGGCTTCGCGTTCACATCATATTGGCGCCTCTGATGTTACTGGAACCTTTGGGCGAGTTTTCTATACCCACAGTGATTTCTAGTCATTTCCTAGTCGCTGGATTGAAGGATTTATTTGTCTACTTCGATTTTTATGACAGCTACCTGGCTCCTGAGTATTTTATGCATGGGAAACTGGACGAAAAAATTGATGTCTATGCATTTGGAGTTGTACTCCTTGAGCTTTTGTCAGGTAGAAAGCCAATTGATAATGGACATCCAACGGGCCAGGAAAGCTTGGTAATGTGGGTGAGTATTGTTTTTAAGACGAATGGAGATCCTCCCTTTTCGGTCCATTTAATATTGTTTGCTTGAAATATTAGTTGTATTGGATTTCTATGCAACCGTAACTGTGATATTTTCAGGCCAGACACATTTTGAAGAACGGAGATATTTCAGAACTGCGAGACCCCGACTTGGCCAGTAATTATGACATATGATCAAGTTGAGAAATTTGTCTCTGCTGCAACCCTTTGTATCAGAGATTCCCCACAATCTCGTCCTGAAATCAGCCTTGTAAGCATGTGTTAATAACACTGATGCAAACATATTTCATGTAGTAAAGTCCTCCAGGAGTTGTTTAGTTGAACTATTTGTGTTTTCTTCAAACAGATTCTCAAACTCCTTCGAGGTTCTCCGGAAGTTATTGAGTGGGCACACAGCGAGATCGATTCTTCGGAAGACGGAAATGGTATTCTCGGTGGACCTTCACCTACAAGCATCCAATCATTCCTCAATCTTGCCTTGCTTAATTTGTAAAACTAGTCGGATTCCATTAGCAGCACCGAGCAAAACATCTCGGTGGAGGATTACTTGGGTGGTAGATGGAGTCTATCAACAAGCTTCGACTGAATTCTGTTCTCACACATCATCTTCGAGATGTGTTTCATTTGTTTGTTTTTATACATTTGACACATCCCCACTTTGCTAGGTTTTGGATGAGAGGTATCAATGTTTCAACCTCCTCCTTGCCTCCCGGGCCATCCCCATACGAAGAGTATTTTCTTTGGTAGGTTGATGTAACATCTGTCGATATTGTTCGTTTACGTTCCAAAATTGTACAGCTGAGTTCACCATTTAGGTATTTATTACGGCCGAAAAAGGTGGCTATTACTCGAGTGAAATGTAATGGTAGGAAGTCTCCTTGTTTTTAAGAATAAACATGTGTTGAAGGATATTTCAATGTTCTGTTCCAGACAATTGAATTTCTGCGTCTCTCTTCGTTCACATGCGAATTATGATTTTGGAAATGGATTTGGGTTGTATGGATTTTATATTAGAGGATACGTTGACATAGTTATATGTAAAGAAACAGTGTTTACTTACGAGTTTGGATCGGTGTTCAAAGGCGTCCAGATATTATGTGGTCGCTCACATTTTCCATTTTTAAAAAGACAATGTCTCTGAGCATTACGTAAATCAGTCACCTAAGTTGCTCAAAATCCGTGGAACAGGCTGCTTAATTTAATGCATAAATTTGTTTAATTTTTAATTTTTTTAAAGATTATTTGGCTTATTTTCCCATCATTTTCAATTTATATGAGATGAAGATGAAGAATAAGTCATTGATTTTGAGTTTGAATATCATACAGATGAATTATTGAAGAAATATGAAGATGAACAAAAAGATTCGATATTTAGACTAAAAAAAAATGTCTTGATACTCGCGTTCTAAGTTCTCATTTATTATTTTTTAGAACACTGATTTGAATTGCACAAATATTATGTATTTGTTATTATGATTATGACTATTATCAAGAGATATTTTTAGGGTACATGTTATGTCTTATATTGAGACTAACGTCAAGTCCCAACAAAACAATAGAGTAACTAATGAATATAAAAGGAAAATTAATATTTCATCCAATTTTAGGGGAGATTCTATGCTTTGGCTCCATGTGCAGTTTTAGCTATTATATGCATAGGCCTTGCATGTGAGGCTCTTTGGTGTGAAAAACATTTATTAATACTTGCATGAAATTGATAATGTGAGATAGAATTTATATATTTAACCTAAAAACTTTATTGTTGCGTTAGTTTTGACTATAAAAATAGTAAAATAAATGTTTTACTTCTCCAAATGTTGGGTTTTTGGCTCCATTAGTGAGAATGATCCACCATTTTGACCCATCTTTCTAGGGGGAAATAATTGAGATGAGATTAAAAGTATTAATCTAAGGCAAAAATTTGTGTGAGACGATCTCACGAGTCGTATTTTGTGAGACATATCTCTTATTTGGGTCATCCATGAAAAATTATTACTTTTTATGCTAAGAATATTACTTTTTATTGTGAATATCGATAGGATTGACCCGTCTCACAAATAAAGATTCGTGAGACCGTCTCACAAGAGACATGCTCTTAATCTAATTATTCATTTTTAATTTTTCTCATAATCTTTCATAATCTGACGGAACTCTTTTCTGCAATAACATGATGAAAAAGTTAATATTTTCAGTTTTTTTTTTTTAAAAAAAGCAAAAGCAAAAGTACTCAATACTTAAATTTAGCATAATATTTTGTCCAATTCTTTTTTTAGTATAAGATGTTTTGTAAAAATAAATTAACATAATAAAATTTGGTTCAAAAAATAAAATCAAAAGCAAAAGTACCCAATATTTAAATTTAGCATAATATTTTGTCCAATTTTTTTTAGCATAATATGTTTTATAAAAATAAATTAACATAATAAAATTTGGTTGGATTGGACTGGAAACGAGAATGAAACTTGGTACCACTCCGCGTTGTAAACTTTCGGCCCCTCCGGCTCTAAATATCCAACCCCCTTACCCTTTTGATTAATTTAACAATAAATTATGCATTACACATTCAAGAAAAATGAACCAAGTGTAGCTTTCCCAGCACTGCCACCCCTTGTTCTTCTCCTAACCACTTCCTTTTGTTTATGTTTTCTTTTATGTGAATCAAATGTTGAGTTGTCCGCAGGTGTGGGGTGGTGGGGGTCTTGTTCTGGTGCTTTTCTCGACGATTCTTGACGATTTGGAGCTATTTTATAGAATAACCCAGTTGGTGTAGGGATCCTTACAGTTGAAAGGCCGAGTCTTGAAGGTTTTTGGGTGAAATTTGGTTTATTTCATTGGACACTGAAGAATAGCTTTTTATTAGAGCCGGAGGCTAACTTTGCAGGAATGGTGTCGCGTGAAAGTGAGATTGATAGGAATAGGAAACTGTTGCTTGGAATAGGGTACTGGGTTCAGGGATTGAGATGCTTTCCATGGATGGGTGTCAATTTCTTTCTCAAAGATGGGTTGAAAATGGATCCCTCCACCCTGCAAATTCTTCAGAATTCAGCCAACTTTCCCATGGTTGCAAAACCCTTCTACGGCATACTCTCTGATTCACTCTACATCTTTGGCCAGCACCGTGTCCCATACATCGCCATTGGAGGTGTGCATTTTTCAGTTATTTTCATCTTTTTTCTAGGATCATAATTAGGTTTGATTGTCTAAACTATAGCTTTAATATGTTTTCTTGTTAGCTGCATTTGGTTGGTTCTTTATGTAACTCACGCGTCTTTTAGTTTCTTGAGAAGTTAACGATCTTCTTTGTACATCAGCTTAAGGTAACAACGTTTTAATTGTTCGGAGCCTGTGATTCCTACGGCATCGTAGATTGTGAAGAATAACCTCGGGTCAAAATATTTTTTTAGAAACTCTCTCTCAAGTGTATTTAAAATGTTCTTTATCTTTCTGTGCCTTGCTGAATTGCCATGTTATCTGGAAGTGCTGAGGAAGTTTAAGTTATCTTACTCAAAGCACGCTTAATTTTCAGTCGAAAATGGACCCCTGGAATTATCTCTTTGGCTTGTGGTTTATCTATCAGGTTCTCTCTCATAGTAGTATTAGTATATAGTCCTGGTCTTAGAAATGCTAAATACGGATGTCATATTACTGTTGTGGCAACAGATTTTCGTAGTTGTGTAATTCGCTGTTCGGGGATGTGGGGACCGTGAGATTTACTTTTACTCATTAATGTTGCTAGACGAGTAGATCATTTTCCCTTTTGTGATGCATGATCAAATGGATGATATCAAACTCTGTGAGTGCTCGATTCCTTCCTATTGGTGTTTCTAATCTCCATTGCCGTGCTCATATTTGATAGCTCATCATCGCTATTACGTAAGGATTTTAAGTGTGCATTTTTGCTCTGTTAAATAACATCTATGAATATTCTTGCAGCATTTTTACAAGCAGTATCATGGATAGTTATAGCAATTTTTGCCACACCATACTCCTCGTTCTTCTCAATCACTGTGTATCTCCTTCTCGGGAATCTTGGTGCTTCAATAGTCGAGGTTGCTAATGATGCCATTGTTGCGGAAACTTGTAAAAAACCCACCTCTTCGAAAAACGTCAAATCATCTTCCTCTGGTGCTCTCCAGTCTTTTACTTGGATGGCCTCGTCTATTGGTGGGGTGCTAGGAAACCTTGTTGGAGGCATATCTATTGATCAAGTTTCTCCTCGAATGATGTTCCTTATCTTCGGGATTCTTCTATGTTTCCAGTTCTTGGTGACGACGTTTGTAAGTGAGGATACCTTAGACCTACCAAAAAGTCCATCGAATGTAAGTTTTAAGAAGCAGCTATCGGAACTCTGGGCCGCTCTACAGAAACCGGAAATCTTTTATTCGATAATCTGGTTTGCTCTATCCTATGCCGTAATCCCAGCCTTAACAGGCACCATGTTCTACTACCAAACACAGCACCTAAATATCGAATCATCACTCCTCGGGATATCAAAGGTTTTCGGGCAAGCAGCTATGCTTCTTTGGGGTGTTGTATATAATCGTCATCTCAAGTCCATTTCAGGAAGAAGATTAATAGCATCAGTTCAGATTTCAATGGCTGTGTTCATGATATCAGATTTTTTATTTGTCAAAGGCGTGTACAAGAGCATAGGCATCCCTGACTCCTTTTACGTTGTCATATTCTCTGGCCTGCTCGAGGTTCTGTACTTCTTCAAGATTCTACCTTTTACCGTTCTAATGGCGCAACTCTGCCCACCGGGGTACGAGGGTTCTGTAATGGCCTTTGTTATGTCCGCCATCTCACTTGCTTTTATTGTGAGTGGCTACCTTGGCGTCGCCCTTGCGTCATTCGTTGGAATAACGGGGGACAATTTTCAGGGTTTGCCACGAGGGCTGTTGATACAGGCAGCATGCACTATGCTGCCTGTTTTCTGGGTGTCGTATATTCCAGATGATCGGAAATCTTCGAAGACCAAAAGGAAGGAGAGTTAGGATTTACTGGTGCAGACTTGATAGCTTAAATTTGTTCAAAGTTAAGGTTGTTCTTGGCTAATGCATCTCTTTTTTTTATTCTCGTAAATAAGCAGTATCATGGTTTTTATGTGCATCGTATGTATTAGATTGATTTGATCATATTAAAAGAGTTCTGATTTTGTGCGACATTTCTCTGATGATGGCAATCAAAATTCTTTTTAATTAATGTTCTGTCTTCTTGTTTTGAAACTTGTGTTGGTGTGCAACATAGATGTTTTTATTTTTATGGCACAAAAATCATGCATTTTAAACAAGATAAAAAGATGATAAATCAGGGAAATCAGGGAACTAAAACTGTGAATTTATGATAAATCATGCATTTTTATGGTTCACAACTGAATTTTCTGTCCCTGTCCTTTGTTTCATTAGAATGATTTAAAAGTGTAAATCAGGGAACTAAAACTGTGAATTTATGTTGGTGATTAATGCGAAAAAATGATAAAAAGATAAAAAAATATATATATTGAATACATGACCAAAAATATAATTTTTCACGTGATATAGATAGAAAATCAAAAAGGTGAAGAAAAAGAAAGGCGGTATATGTGACTCAAAATAATTTAGTTACAAACTTTTTCTTGTATTATATCACAAAGTGACATGAAAAATAATGGTATAGATGATAATAAAAATGAATTGGCATGATGAATTTACGCATTTATAGAAAGCGAAATGAAAATGGTATTGAATCGAATAGAAGGGAATGAAAGAACATATCTTATATTTCACTTGGAGAAATTACAAAATGCTTGATGTGCCCGGGAAATGGACAGTTTGGGAGGAAACCTATTTTCTCTACATGCAAGGCTCTCTCTGCCAGACGTTAACTACATTCAAGTTAACTACTTATATCTGTCCTTCAAGTACAAATCTTGAAGTACCTCTAGCTTGCGAGCTTCGGAACCACCCAGTTGAACTTTTCTCGCTGAAAACAACATTATGATCTCAATCGCCCCAAATGAGTTGGTAAATGTTTTTGCTAGCTTGCGCATTGATCAAGTTATTGCTCTGCTTCGTGAGCATTTCCTCTTGGGCACTTATGTCACAGTCCTTTGAAGTAAGAGAGGAGGTTCAATAAATAGAAGTCATATTTAGAGACAAATGAAGGACTATATTTAGATTCTTTGACCCAACCAAGCCAAGAACATCCTTCCGTGGATGGAGAAAAACGAACTTATTCATAAATAGCAATAACAATAGAAAGGGCGCACAAACATATATTGTTTATCTGGTCTCTACTCCATTTGAAATGAAAATCTCAGTTATCCCGTGTAACTTAGGATGCCAAAGACATGGAGGACGATACTTTGGAAAAGACAAGCATATAGCTACTATATGGTACAAACTTCATAAAAAAAAACTCTACGGAATAAGATAAACTTACAAGAATAGAGTATGCATGAGCGAGAGAGAGCAAAGTTGGATACAAATCAATAACTGCTAAAGCAACGTCCTCTGTTACATGTGGAACCTGCAATTATAAAATAATATCAAATACCATCTATTTTTTGGCTTTAGTAAGGCAATAAGGTAAGGCAAATATCCCTCTTAAAATCTCTCTTTTTTGGACAGGGGTATATCTCAACGCCCCCTAACCCCCCAACCCCACACCAAAAAACAATCAGCACCACCACTAATTACAGGTGGCTTTTAGGAAAAAACATCTTTTGAAGTTACCAGCAGCAGCAAAACATCATTTTATAAAACCCCACCATCTAGAAGTATGCGACAAGTATCAAGCATCTCCCCATTCATTTATAAAATCTGGCATTCTAGAACCAAAAGGTAAAAATGAAGGCATGAATGGTAAGTACACTATACAAAAAAGGGGATATAAATACAGCCGAATAGTCCTTGTCAATTATGCTAGTTTTACTGTCAACCAAGCAATACAAATGTAGATGCTTCATGCAATAACCAAACACGCACAACTCTGAAAAAACATCTTTTGAAGTTATCAGCAGCAGCAAAACATCATTTTACAAAACCCCACCATCTAGAAGTATGTGACAAGTATCAAGCATCTCCCCATTCATTTATAAAATCTAGCATTCTAGAACCAAAAGGTAAAAATGAATGCATGAATGGTAAGTACACTATACAAAAAAGGGGATATAAATACAGCCGAATAGTCCTTGTCAATTATGCTAGTTTTACTGTCAACCAAACAATACAAATGTAAATGCTTCATGCAATAACCACACACGCACAACTCTGAAAACCCCCGAAAAATTGTCGATCAATTTTGGAATGATTTACCTGCATGAGTTGGACAGCAAATACATCACTGACTCTCATTTTATCCAACTCTTCACATCTTTTGATAAATTCATCAAAAGGCAGGCAGAAACTGTGATTCTTTAGCTCTGGATCCAGAGATCTGTAATATTGGTTTATAGCTTGAGTAAGAAAACCATACTTTCTTAACGTATCTGCCAAGCCACTTGTTCTTTGCACATCAAATCCCTCCAAGATCTCAGTTGTAAAGCAACTGTACAAGCAAACTAGATTACTGATATAATATTGGCACAAAATATGATGCACTTTAACCTTAGAGAGACCAAATCAATTAGAAACCAATATAATGGATCAGTATGGCGAATGGGAAAGTCATGGCTGAAAACAGAAGCATTCATTCATGTACATATCATGTGTCAGATCCAGTAATTAAGCATCTCAATGCAGCATAACTTACGCTGTTTTGATGCTTTCAGATGCCTCAGAAGAATTTGGGTCACCTTCCAACAGATAAATCATCTTCTTCAACCCACACCTCTTTCAAAAATCAAACAAATTTATGAGAGAAATGATAGAGATAATGATGATCAATCATCCAGTAGTCAGAGTTAGGTTAGAACATCTCGACTATAGTTGTTTAAAGGAGACAGAAAACCCTTTTTAGGAATATCTACTCACCCTCACTAAATTGAAGGCTGCTAACTTCCCTAACATAATAAGAGGGATTAATGATACATCAAAATCGGAAAAAGAAATGCTAACCAAAAATGATAATATGGATATATCCAATTTATGTCAACACAAGCATATAACCAACCGTACACGAAAACAGCATTACATCCTTCAGTAATCATTTAGCCTTATAAGCTGATTATTGTATCTCTTCCAAATTGGAAAATGTTTGAACACAAAGGTGCATTTTAAATGAAATTCAAGCTGAGGCAGTATTAACTGGTTTATATCGTACCACAAAAAGCATAACTGGAATCAAATGTGGATCGAGGTCCCAAAAACAAGGCAACTTCCACCAAAAACAGGTGAGTGACGTAATAAGATTACAATAAATCAATTAAGAAGGTTACAAACCTAAAGCTCCTCAACTTCTATATTTCTCTCATACTGGAGCATTCAACAAGAGCACAGAACATGTAAACTCAAAAGGATTAAAAAATATACCAACAGTCGCAGTTTCTGATCTTTATATCTGTTATCCCTGATTGAGTGGCGCAAATCATCCACCTTCTTCCTTTCAACGATAAAGTCAAGAACATATTCAGTGTGAAAATACTTGTGGTGGGCTACCCAAATGCAATCACCAACAGGCAATCTTCTAATCTGTTGAAAGGTCAAAAAATTAGATCCCAAAGTTCTTTCAGCTCTTTCCGATGCTAACAAGGGATTCACGTACCCATGTCAATCAAGGTGAAAACAATGAGATTTTAACCAAAAGCTACTAGCTATGGCAGCAAGAATTTTTATCAAAGAGAACTAGTTCGCTCACTTGGCGACCCTGCTGCTCAGGGGAGATGTATGAAAAAAATAGCTAGGAAGAAAGAATCATGTTGCTGACCTCTATTTTAATCTGAAATTGGGAACATATGCCATCAATAATTTTTCTTGAACGAGACCTGTAAATATCGGGAAAAATAATCATATTCCGACAGGTGGTATCTTCATAAATCAGAGATGATATAGAACCATTCAAAGAAATAGTTTATGTGATGTGACAAAGAAAACTGCAGCTGAATATTTGCACTACATATTATTTGCAGGGGGAAAAAAAGAATATCCTGAAATTTGTCCTCATCACAAAATTGAGTGATCGAAGCATTAAAACATCAGACTGTAAAATGTAGTTCAATTTATAGTTACAAAGAAACAGCATTATAAGGTGGCTTTTGGTTAGGCTTTCAACCTTACTCAACTCAAAAGTTTTGAGAAAAAATTTTCAAGTCATTTTAAGATTATGCTTCACATTAAGTTGAAAATATATAATGTAATACTTATGTAAAAAAGGTAAATTAATATAACGAGTGGTATAAACATTAGACGGTAAGTTAAAAAAATGATTATGTAATTATTATGCTTTGGATAGTTGATTTGAAATGTGAAATAATGAGTAGAATAAAAATTTTGAAAAAAGTTAGTTGAACGATAATGTTAGAGGTTTCATCCAAAAAAATTTCGACTCAAGAGACCAAATAAATGCCCCCTCCCCTATACATTAACTTGATCATTGCCAATGCATTTTTCATCTTTACTTTTTCAGAAAAATTTATGGAGTCAGACGGCAGATTTAAGTTATGACTAGATAGGAGATGGTGATAAGTGAACGAAAACTTGTACAATCATTTTCAGGAATCCCATTTCCATTCAATGTTTACGACTAAGTGAAAGTTCTCAGTCAAACTTCAGACAGAGTTATAAGAATTTTCCACCTGATACTGCCACCATGAATTTCACTGGAAAATCGCCCACCAATTTAAAACCGAATAGAGCTATAATACCGAACAAATTACAGTCTTCATGAATGTGGTACAATAACTAGACATATTCTGGGGGTCAAGTTTTAGCTTTATTTTTCTTAAAAAAATCACCGAAAATATGTTAGGAGAAGCAAGTACGAAAAATTAAATAAATGCCCAACATGGTTTTAGAAGAAATCCACAGGTATAAGTTCTTGTAAACACAAGTACACAAATATCTGGTTATAACTGTATAAAAAGAACAACTGATTACAAGGTCCAAGCTACAAAGTTTACAAGTTATGCTCAATCTTAACAGGATAAAAAAGTAAAAAATCTCCTTTCATTACCATAAAACCATATTAAATACCAAGATAGGGTTTGTCGCGGGACTCACCCTTGTGTGGCAAATTGCTCACGGTTATCTAATATCAAGACCACTTCATAAACATCCCCAAATTTCTCTCCAAGTGTCAAAGGTGGCACTGCCAAGGTGTTTGACTTAGATTCTAATTCTTGAACGCTAAGCTTGTTCATTGCATGATCCTGAATCCTCCGAGAGAGAAAAATCATGAACAAATATCCAACACATTGAAAAGAATTTACAAAACACCAAACTCAATAACACAAATTATTGCATCAGGAAATTTTCTACATTCCAAGCACTCAATCTAGCAACTTTATATGGTGATGTACGATTATGAATAAAAACCAGAGTCATAAACATATGATACCATTACAAATTTTTCAGTGTGGATAGTAATGGCACGACGGAACACTAAATATATTAATCAGAAAAGAGGTTAGATGTGGTGATTGTACAAGTCCGAAAAAATCTAGAATGGACAAACATTCAAATACATAGATGATGGCCTGATAAAACTTTACCATACACTCAATTCTTGGTCGAGGCAGGTTAGGAAATGTGGGGGATTGGTCTACGAAAATGTAATTTTTCTTTGTTTTATGATTAGATAGCTTGATACACGAAGGAAGAGAAAATAGAGAATAAATGGATGTACATAAAGTGAGAAAAATATACGACATCATGTTCATTTAATGTTCTCTTACATCAGTCACCATTATAAGTTTCTTCAAGTCTTGTTGCTATTGGCCTGACTACCTGCTCCATTTTCACAAGGGAGAAAAGGTTCAAACAGAGTGATCATATTTTCACTCCACTTCTCCATTATTAATCCTCTCACCCCTTTCTTAGCAAACAAATTACCACATCCTTTTTACCTATATACCTTCACACTCCATACTGGCCATGCAAATTTGAAAATCATAGTTCAAACTAAATTAATGCTTACTGTTGATGAACAAGCTTTCATAGTATAAGAGTTACGCCCGAGATCATGAACAATCGATGACTTCTGATTACTAGATGTAGAAATTGTACGTGTTTCTACATTCTCACTTGCACAAAATCCTGCTCGACCTGCAATAAAAAAAATCCACTATTGGGTCACAACAAAAAATAGATATTGCCATGAAAAGGTCTTTAGAGCATTAATCACCAATGTCTTCGTTTTGAGAATAACAAGGCAATGAGAATTCTACCAACTTTATGATGGCTTGAGGGTAATGCATCAGAATAATGATCAATATATTTTAGCGAAAGATTCAGATATCAAACCATAAATTTCGTCTTCTCGAAGGCGACAAAGAACAGATGGCCATAGTGAGGAGATCTCCTTTGTTTGGGATGTTTCTGTAACTTCAGAATAAGCTCGGATAATTTGTTGCTGAGAAAATCCCATGCCAAGAAACTGCTATAAAAAGAACATGAATCATGTAAAAGCACGAATACATGAAAGAAAAGACACGAAAATGCACATAACACACGAAAATGCACATAACACGGCAAATCCAAAACATGCCTACTTGTAATAATACACACACATGACTAATACATCATTAAGGACTGAAACTGCTGGAAAAGTTACCAACAACCAAAAACTTGCCAAACTTACATCTTAAACACAAACCTTCTCTAGATATTCAGGTGGAACATGCAATATCTTCTGTTTCTTCAAATTGGTTGATGGCTGCACCATTTTTTCACTTGAAGCAACAATATCACACTCTGAAGCTGGCAAGTCTTCAACTCTCAACAAATCACCCGGGTTTAGATTTGAATGTTGTTCCAAACTATGCAAACTTTTATTAGGATCAGTGAGTCCAGATCTTAAAAGGCATTCGCGTGCAACTTCCTTCCCTTCTTCTGTCAACATATACCTGAATTTGTTGTCAGAAGAAATACTCTACTGTTGCAACAACATTATCTTTAGAAAATGAATACACATACTATTTAAATCCTATAGAAATCTGTTTTTATTGAAAAAAATACTGAGCATGAAACTAGATGTGCTACTACCTCCACTCGTCGCACACTTTATAAATTTATCTTAAAAAGTATAATCAGATTCGGCGTAAACTTTGTTTATTTTTTTATATCAACCATGCAAAAATCAGATACCATTCAAATGTTTTACATCATCAAATCTAATTTGAGGCTACAATTAGCAAATATGGCAAAGAAGTTATAAAGTGAGACAACATGAAGCTTATTAAATCTTTTTGGTATAAAATTTATAAGGCATCTCTGCCAGTCAAGATTTAATATGGTAGTGTAACTATAACTCCTTTCCTCCATTTTCCTCATATCCACTCTACAACAAAACAAAACAACCTATACGGTACAGTCCTGAAGTGGTGATTATCCTAAAGGGGAATTTAAAAGCAATTAAGCATACTTGGCCGGGCAGCTCGACTTGACCACAAGCCCTCTAGTTATTAACGTCTTCATGCAACTCCATCCGCTGTACCAGTCCCTTGGTGAGCTTCCAAAATGTCCCCCTTTCCCTTTTGCTTTTTCAGGCCTAGAGGCATGAAAGAACATCAAACAAATCAAACTAACCTGATACCAGGTTCATTTAGAATAAAAACAGCTAAATTACGCTATAGGCACACGAGACAATCCACTTGTTTCTGCTGCATCAATAAGCTCTTTCTTACGCATAAATTCAGCATCATTTTCAGTCCCCCTAATAACATAAACATAAATTAATGAAATAATATAATGATGATTGATGCAATAATAATACAAGTGATAGAACAAAGAAATAATAATACAATTCGAAGACAATAAGGTAAAATTCATAAGAACTAAAAGAAATGTTAAAATTGAAACTCGAACAATTTACCTGTAAAGTGAAATGAGCAGAGCATAGGCAACTGAATTCTTTTGGGGCACATATCGCCTAGGACCCTTATTTTTATTTCCTATAATCATTAACATTTGAATTATAGATAAGAATGCATAAGAAAATTTCTACACTGGAATCACCATGATCAACTAATCAACTTTTTGTGTCTGTGTGTCTGAAGTTACCCCTTATGTTCAAGTCATCACCAGCAGGATCGGAATCTGCCTCAAAAAAACCTTTCATTTGCTTCAAAATCCATTTACCTACACCCCTACAATAGCATTCAAAGGAAGTCATTTTTATCATTTTTTAATACGCACTGAATGTAATTGTGTGGAACGCAATTGGCATTGTTCCAAATGAAAAAAAACGATATGAGAAAGACTTACTAATGAGATTTTTACAGAACAAAAATACCAGATTAAAATTAAATTAATATAAAAACCAAATTCTCCTGTTCAAGTCACGACGTTAATGGGCCGTTGAAACTGGAATCCTGCATGTAGCAGTGGAAAATGAAAAGGAAAAGTGGATTCAATTTTTTGCGTTTTCAATTGTAGCAAGATAAGTCATGGATGATTTTTTTTATAACATGTTTTTGGAGCAATAGACTACATTCTATTGGAATTGGAATTGGTAAAAAATAGATTCGAGATAAATATTTCTACTTCCAACTGTGAGCTTCATTTCCTTAATATCAAACACGGTGTATCTATAATTTACTATCACGGAAAAATTGAAGCCATACATATAACAAATTTTGAGGGAGTTTAGTAGAAAATAAAATCTTGCAAAGTCCACCGTCACCTGCGGACTTCCACGAGGAACGCATTTGCATAATTTATCAGAAAACGTACAGCTGCAACTAAAAATAATAACTTTCATCATGTTCTGAAGCTCTTTAACAGAATCGAAGAAATTCAACGAAAAGGCTTCTCTTTTTTCCAGAACCAGATCATGCCAAAACACAAAACACATATAGAAAAAAATGGAACCGCGAAACTTCTAGGTAATTTCACTCACTTGATTTGCGACAAGTCCCTTAGGGTTTTTAAAGGGTGATTACAGTTGCAAACATTAGAATAAGCCTTGTATAGAGTCGAGTCCACATTGTCCGAAATTCCCTTGGCACCCTGGGCCATTTCTTTTCGCTTGTTCCACAGATACGCCGCCAGTTCCTCGTTTTCTGAGCATGCAACTTGCTTCAGATTCTCCATGTCCTCAAAGGTTTTATGGCGCCAGGAGGGATTGACTGTGTTTGCTTCGAATTTGTGGGACAGGGAAACCGAATGCTGTACAGGGAAATTCCAGGCCTGTTGGAAATCTCATTACCGCCCCATATTTTTAGTTCAATTTCAAATTTCTCTGTTGACGTTTTGTAACTTTTGTTTTGTTATTTTATTCGAGGCTCATGATTTCCCCCAAATTTTGTTAAACCCTAGCCTTAGAACTTTTGATTTTATTTGTTTGGTTAAGTGCCTTCGAAGTTTGAAAAATGAACCGTGGATGTTTGGACAATGAACAAGAAGGCTGGTGGAATAAGCACAGATGAGATTTATAAGTATGAATCTCGAGCTTTGGTTTAATCCATATCAATAGATAAATAAATCGAACGTTACGCTTCAAAAGAATGAATTTAATAAAGGTAGAATATACTTTATGGTCGATCGAAGGTATGTCTTACACTCTACTATGAGTAAGGAGTAATTCGTGGCTTCAAAGATGACTCTCTGACCTTTACTATTGTTATAAAGTTGTCGTGAACTGTATATATTGGACCATTTACTCAATATTGTACGAAAAAGTTCCGGAAGTTACGAAGGAAAGTTCGAGCTCATATTGGTCATGGGTTGAGAACGAGAATTGAAATCTAAGTATAAATCAGTCTATTATATTATAAAATCGAATGACATATTTCATAAACCGAAAATAATAATATATAAAAGGCAAATATTTGTGTGAGACGGTCTCACGGGTCATATTTTGTGAGACGGATCTTTATTTGGGTAATCTATGAAAAAATATTACTTTTTATGCTAAGAATATTACTTTTTATGATGAATATGAGTAGGGTTGACCCGTCTCACAGATTGAGATCCGTGAGACGATCTCACATGAGACCTACTCTATATAAAATGTGATACGTGTGCATTTTTTTATTTAGTATATACGAAGCCCGAAGCCACTAGCCGAGGCGATTCCGCATGTCCATCATCAATTCCGCCAATCTGCTCACCCTGCTCTTTAATTGAAAACCCTTGATCAAATCTCCGCCACTTGCTTCATCCATAGCCAACTTACTGCCTTGCAGTACCTTTCCTGCACGCTATTTTGTCTTCATTTTCCCCACTCCACTCCATACTGGCGTCTGCCTCTTTCCTCGTTTTCTTACTGGTTGTTCGTCCACGTCAGCCGCCGCCGCCGCTTGTGTCTGACATTCAACTGGGCTTTCTTTGGTCAGCGAATCCGGGGCTTATTATTAAATATTAAATTTAGGTACTAATTCCTGTATTTGTATTGTTATTTTGGGTCCCATTGTTTTTGTTTTTCTTGTATGTTTTCTTTTAGTTTGCTTGTCCGTGTTTGATTTCCTCTTCACCTTTTCTATTGGTGTTGGAGGTCAGTCTTGAGTCTATGTTTGAGTTTCATAGGTTTGAGATGAGGTCAGTACTTTGAATTCACCTGCAGATTCAGTAGGCTAAAAAATTCTAGCTACTGGAATTCAAATTGAGCTCAAAAGTATTCGAATGCAAATGCATGTAATGTAGCAGTTAACTTTTATTATCCATGCTTAATTAGGTGCCTAGGGTTTCTATTTTTCGCTCCTAATAACCGTGATTTTTTTTTTTTTGAATTTGAGAATGAAGGACACTAGATTTGGCATTTTGAAATGAAATTCTTCAAGCAAGAAGTGATATAATTTAATATAATAATCTTTATGAATCCCTGCAAGCACTTGAGAAATATTTGGCAGGAATGCCCTGCGATAGCTTGAATTTCTAACACAGTTATGTTAGTTGAGCCAAGAATGTTGGTATATTTAGAAAGATGGCATAAAAGACATGCATCGAGTTTGTTGAAAATTGTTCTCTTTTGTCGGGTTTATTTTTTATTTTTTGAATATAGCTTTGATAAAATCGACTAGAAAAAGAGGAACCATAAAGTTTATTCCATACAGATACATGGTATTGTTAGGGATGACAATTTCTTCCAAACCCGACAGAGAATCTGATACCCGACCCGAGGAGGGTATGGAGGAGAGTTTTTACCCGATTAAATAAATAGTTACTCTTGTATGGGAATGGAGTTGGGTCTTAAAGAATTATACTCATACCCGACCTGTATACCCAATTAAAATTAATATATATGTGTGTGTGTGATTTTTTTGGCTATGATGTTAATTTTAATATGCTTTTGTTCAATTATATTAGTTGAATGTAATGAAGAAAATTATTAGTACAAAGTTTATGCTATTTTTGTTGGATGATGATGTTAGGATAAATTGTTTCTAATATTTTGTTATAATGTTTAATTTGCTAATTTTTATTTATTTTTGCATATTGTTCTCAATAATTTAGTAAATATCCACCACTTACTCGAAATAATTCAAATTTGAGAAAACATAATATAGGTGGTAATAGGATTTCTGGGTAGTGTATATATCCAATCCTCCGTCGATGAAATTGAATGGGATGTGGATGAATATAATAAATGAGGATTAGTATATGGAATCCTATCAACCTCCACTCATTGTCATCTCTAGTATTGTTTTTATTAGCTGAACTGAATCAATAGTCTATTCGTATATTTTTTGTCCACAATGATTGCTAGTCAGATTTCCATTCCGTACAAAGCAGAGTTATTTTTGATCCCATGTTTGATGATGTGTCAGATGAGTTTAGCAGCAGATTCTCCCGTGCACTCATCAAGCAGTGATGACCTTGCAGCATTTCTTGATGCGGAGTTGGATGCTATTTCTGATGCATCAGCAGATATTCAAGAAGTTGCCGAAGAAGAGGAGAATATTGATGATGTTGAGGAGGGAGATTTTGAATCGAAATTTGACAGGTATATTTTAGTTGAGAATTTTTGTTTACACGAGATTTTGGTTTTTCGTTGTCTCATGCTTTGATTATAGCATTCTGGTGCTAGGGATGTGACAAATATGAAGTTTGTGTTTTCAAAAGGAACCCGTCAAATCATGTGTGATATTTGTGCGTTGAATATGATGGATCAATGTGGTAGTCAAATGTTGAACTTCTAATAAATTGACTTGTGTTATAGGGGTATCAATTTTTTTCATTTCGTTTGAATTCTCTACCTCCCAATTGCCGCAAACATTGTCTTGAACAATTGATTTTTGGTCAAATGGGGTGGATGCAAGAGGATGCTCCAGTCTGTCTTTGTGTTTTTAGTTCAAACATTTCTAGTTGAAGTAGCATTTTGCAATAGAAGTTTCCAAAGCTTGCTCACGTGCTGAAACCATTTTTGAAATTTATATAAATAACTTTTTCATAGATCTTTCGGGGCTGTGCTCCCACTTGTGATGTTATACGTGATATCCATGCTTATTTTTATTGTTGTAGAGCTAAAAGGCGCAAGGTGGAGTCATATGAAAATGTTGCTGATCTGCCGAGTTCCTCATCTCAAGGTGAACCAGTGCAAATCTCTAGCTGTAAATTTATGGTTAGATGCAATTTTGATGTCTCTTTAATTATTGATTTCATACTGTAAACAAGACACAGCTATTAAATGCAGGTAAAATTTATATTTATTTAAAACAACTAATAATTAAAAAATGAATTTTAATATTATTTTTAATAATAATAAAATAAACTGCATATCAGCCGATAGAAAATAGAAGCATTCTGGGTTAAACTGGCACATCTTTCCTTGAAAGAAGATTGCTTGTGAGAGTTTTTTTGTGATTTATCGTCTTATGTGGTTGCCAATTTCATTTCCCTTTGGTATTATCACTATTGAGGTAGTGACGATATGTATTGGATGGTGTATATGTAATTTGAGGATAATCTATAATAGCTGAACCAGCATAATTTCTATTTTATTTATGGATATGTTACATCACTTTTTATTTTGGTTTACATTAGTCAAATGTAGTGATACTTTGGCATACATTTATTTTCAATCATTATCAACGCTCTTCTATTACATTTTGTGCAACTGCCTCAGGCACGTCCTCACACTTTCTACTTCTCTTGGCTGTATTTTACGCGTCATATTTAGATTCATTTGTTTGTCTGATTCTCCGAGCTTTGTAGAGAGCCTTTCTTTTTCGTTTATAGTTTTTTTTTTTATAACGAATGATCAATTCCTTGGTTCTGCTCGATTCCTGGAATGCAGGGTCATCTCCGAAGACGAATAAGTGCCTTCATCCTGGTGTCTATGCAGGAATGTGCATGAAATGCGGTATAAAAATGGATGACGAATCTGGTGTTGCATTTGGGTACATTCACAAGGTTAATTTTTTGAAAAATATTATTATATCCTGCAATATTTTATCCCTATAAAATATGATATGTAGAAGATGGTGCCACTTTGTGTGTGTGTGTGTGTCGCTCCGAACTCAATTAAAATGTCACCATATTTCAGCTCCCAGTACCCTCTGGGAGTAAAAAGGATAAAAATATCCTTTAATCAAAATCAAATCTTTATGTTTTCGGGACAATTTAATCCTCTATTAAGAAACTTAGCTCAAAGTTCAAGTCAAATAAATCAGCACTACCAAAATTTAAGTAATTACACAGGAATGAAATGTATTTATTCATCACAAAGTTGCTCAGGTTGTGGTAGCGCTAATTTGAATTCCTGCATGGCATTGGATCACTTTTCATAATGCTGTGATACAAAATTGAGAAATGGCAGTTTGAGTGAAAATGAAAGAAATAACTTCGAAAAATGTATTCTGTTAGTTTCATGCCACCATGTGCATACAGCAATTCCAAATGCTGTTTTTTTAATCTTTTCATTCTTGTTTTATTACGTTCGAGATATAGCATAATTGAACCCAATTTTCCTTTCCAAATCACTGTGTTCTAATTTTCTAAGTAATTTCATGTTTCATGCAGAACTTGAGGCTTGCCAATGATGAAATCTCACGTTTACGTGAGAAGGACTTGAAAAAGTTGCTACATCATAAAAAACTTTACTTGGTACTTGATTTAGATCATACATTGCTTAATTCAACTCGGCTTGTCGATGTCACTGTAGAAGAAGGATACTTAGTTGACCAAAGGGATGCTTTGCCAGGTAAAGTTTTTCATCAGCCTATTGTGGTTTTGTTTTGGTAATCTTTTTTTGTAGGTCCAAATTCTTGCATTTATATCTTGAGGCAATGGCTGTTAGTAACGATAGAAATAGTGTAGTAGTGTCATGCTTAAATTGATTACTTTTTGCTCGCAAACAATCATCTTCCACAATCAGTTCAATTTGTAACTTGGTGGAATTGAACATGTGACCCATAGTCTTGGTACTGATTGTAGAAGAAAGGAATAGAAGAATTTTCGAGGACAACGAAGAATTTACATAGAGTTGCTCGGAAAAAATAAAGATCAACATTGCAATGTGGATTGGCAATCATCATAATTTTAAGAACGTCTCGATTTTAGATTTAGTGAGAAATTGGGAATGTGTGTACCATTAAGACAAATTTGATGTTGTGCGTTTCATGACGAGAGTGGACCGCTAGTCCACTGTTGTACTCTTTCTTATTCTATTATTAATAAATTATGTTTCTTATAAAAAAATATTAATTATCTGTCCATGCATTGAATTGCCATGTTAAAATTTGCCAAGTAACTCTCTCTCCAGGTTAAAGATAAAAAGATGGATCATTATACTAGACCACATTCTGTCTAGAACCAATTACTGGTTTTGAGTAGCATGATTTTTTCTCCCAACTTTAAGCCATTCCAATTTGTTAATTAACATTAAACTTATATCGTCTTTGTCATCAATTGAGATGGTTTAGAACAGTCAGTATGGCTATTTTATCCCAACAGTCCCTTGAAACTGGAAATATGTTGGGCATCATGTTCTGTTTCTCACTGCTTTGAACTTTAACCTGAGTTGGGCATTCGCTATCCCTTCAAGGGTTTATTACCGCTCTAGTTTCTTATACCGCTGAAAATCATGTTCTGTTTCTCACTGCTTTGAACTTTAACCTGAGTGTAATTTTCTTTATTTTTAATTTTCAAGATACTTTGAAGAGAGATCTATTTAGACTGGAGTCGATGCAGATGATGACCAAGTTGAGGCCATTTATACACACCTTCCTTAAAAGTGCTAGTGACATGTTTGAGATGTACATATACACCATGGGTGAACGTCCCTATGCCTTGGAAATGGCAAAGTTGCTTGACCCTGGGGATGTTTACTTCAATTCCCGAATAATTGCTCAGGGGGATTGCACACAAAGACATCAAAAGGGTTTAGATATTGTTTTGGGGCAAGAAAGTGCTGTCCTCATTCTTGATGACACTGAAGCGGTAATTGAACGACTTATTTTCTTAAATTTGTGGGAAGTGATTCTTTTATACAATTTTTTTTTATGAGAAACGATATTTTATTAATGATAAAGTGATTACATAAGAGGTTACATAAGTGGACTAGATTCTTTTATACAATTATACCATATTTTTGCTGTGTTTTCATGTTGGTATCTTGTGACTTGTGTTCATTTGGGCAAAATAACCAGACTTTTAAGAATGTTGAATTTTTTTCCCAATGAGTCTGTTCGGAACTTTCTTTTATTGATTATAACAAAAATCTAGCTATAAAAATCACTTCCTCTATTTACAATTGAATATTTAATGCTTCAATATCTAACTGCATAATTAATTAAAAACAAAACAACAAAAATTGCAATTTAGAAGCTGAAACTCAACTTTTGAAGCGTTGGTATTATAACTCCGTCAAAAAGATGACTTTGCACTGTAATAGATGCGACAATCTGGTGTGAAAAGCCAGCAAAAACTAAAGTTAAATTTAAAACCTTAAAATTTCCATGTACATTTCTCTTGTTGACCTAGGTACTCTATAGTTTTACACTTCTTGGATAAAGTAAATGATATTGTTCAAATATTGTAGATTAAGGAGTAATGTGGGTAGTATTCAATTTGTAGCATGTACCAAGTGCTGCATGTTATGTAGCTTGGTCGTGCTCCTTGACTGGACTAGAAGGTACTAAATTTTAACCACTTACAGAGGAATGGGACGATCTCGTTTGGTTTTGTGGATTAAACTGCTGTTTGAGCCAGTTGGATTTTCTTACAATAGAATTTTGCAGAATGAGAAGGTTTCACTTATCAATCTCAACAATTTTCTCCTCGGCCTTAAAGTATATTGAGAAATCTTATGTTACGGTAGTTGAGCTGAAATTCTGATATATAAATTGTGCATAATCTATGTAATTCCACTTCTGTATTTCTAGATTTTCTGCTGAAGAAGCTCTTTGTCGGTATGTGTAGTATGCATGCATTTGTGCTTGTTGGCATATAAAGTTTTTCTTCAAGTACTTGTTTGCAAGCTGATTCTAACAAAAAACATGTCTTTATTTTATTTTATTGCTATATTCGTTGTTGTTTCCCATCAATGCTGTGCTCTGTCAAGAAATTTCGTAATAGGAAGAGTCATATCTATTATTGACCTTATTTTTTTATTTAGGTATGGAAGAAGCACAACGAGAATTTGATATTAATGGAGAGATACCACTTCTTTGCTTCAAGTAGCAAGCACTTTGGCTTCAACTGTAAATCGCTTTCTGAACTTAGAAGTGATGAAAGTGAGAGTGATGGAGCGTTGACAACTGTTCTGAGAGTTCTTCTGCGGATCCACAGTTTGTTCTTTGACCCGGTATTTTCTTGTTTCTCTGATCTCCTTAACCTCCAAAAATTATAATCTTACTTCTTTTCTAGTTCATTGTATTGAGAGGAGTTCTTTCTTTTAGGGGCGTGATGATAATCTGGTGGATCGAGATGTGAGACAGGTAAATGTTAATGGGATGGATGAGATTTACGTTCTATCAGTGTCATGGCTGCTAGTTTCTAACATGCCTGTAGGTACATAATAAATTTATTTTTCTTGGTTATTTTAGGCTTCATGATATCCAAATCCTTTAGGTTCTCTGGCAATTATCTTGTGGGAATTTCTTTGGTTGTGGGCAATATGAGGTGGTGTACATAGAGCTGAGGTGGCAGCCTGTTTGGAGATTTTAGGCGTGTTCCCAAGTAACTCAGATTAAACAAGCTGATTTAATAATATTTATTGGCAAGAACTGATGGTGATTGCTGATTTGAATTTTTCTATATTGTTTTGAGGGTTTTGGGGAATTAGGGGTGTAATCAAATTAAATGAAGACAGAATTTGCCTATTTTATCAAGTTCAACCTCTATCAGTTTGAATTAGTGAAAACTTTAACATAGTTTTGCTTGAACAATTATTTGAAGTTGATTCAAGCCTGTTGAATTGGAACCTTATAGGAGCCTATTGAGCTAAAAAATCTAATCAGGCTACGTGCTGAAGACAATAGGAAGCGAGATTTAAAAAGTACAAGGGGAAAACGAAAGGAGATAAAAAAAATGCAAGGGGAAAAAGCATAAAATTGTTCAAGCTGCAGCATCCAACAAATGGGTGAAAGTATTGAAAACGAGAAAGAAAATTAATTTCCCAACCTTGAAACTAAATTAAGAGCCACAAATTTATCTTGTAGATCTAAACTGTCAAATGAATATCAATATTTAATTTCTTAGACAATAGATTTATTAAGTGGTAAAAAAATTGATATAAACTATCATTAATAGATGTATGTAAAAAGGCCCGTGATCATTTTTGTAGAATGATTTAGGAACAACCTTATCAATAATCTAACTGCTGATTTAGTACTTGCACGATTTGGCTAGTTTAGTTTACCTACATGTTTGTACGACAAATTGTTAGTCATTTGCAGATATATTGTACAGTAAAATTTCTACTTTGATCTGGTATGCACGCAGGTTCTAAAGAGAGTTCGTTTACCTACATGTTTGTACGACAAATTGTTAGTCATTTGCAGATATATTGTACAGTAAAATTTCTACTTTGATCTGGTATGCACGCAGGTTCTAAAGAGAGTTCGTGAGGAGGTCTTGATGGGTTGCAAAGTTGTCTTCAGCCGTGTTTTTCCTACCAATTTTCAGGCTGAGCAACATCATCTATGGAAAATGGCTATGCAACTAGGAGCTACATGTTCAATGGAACTCGACTCATCGGTGACACATGTCGTCTCTCTAGATGCAGGAACTGATAAATCTCGTTGGGCGGTCCAGGAAAAGAAATTTCTGGTCCATCCACGGTGGATTGAAGCTTCCAACTACTTATGGAAAAAGCAACCAGAAGAAAATTTTCCAGTGAGTCTATCAAATAATAAATGATCCAGTTATTACTTATTATCCCTATGACTAACGTCTGGTGACAAATTACTTCATTGATTTTGAACTCAAACCGTGTATACACTTGATTAGTTAGCTATATAGCTTTGCTCGACTGTATCGAGTCATAGTGAGATATGCATATTTGGCTTAAAAGATAGTTGTCTCATGGTATTTGTTTGATGTATACCCTATCAATATCAGCGGTGGCAAGTTAAATTAGGCCTAAGATAACTAATTGCATATTCGTAGGATGTACCAATAACAGTATGAGTAGGTCTTTTGTGAGACGGTCTCACGAATCTTTATCGACGGGTCAACCTTATCGATAATACTCTTAGCATAAAAAGTAATACTTTTTCATGGATGATCCAAATAAGAGATCTGTCTCATGAATACGACCCATGAGATTGTCTCACACAAGTTTTTGCATAATAGTATTGTATATCGACTCTAGTGATTCAATTTTCAATATTAAATAACCTAAGAAAGCATAAAATATTTTGTACTTTGTAATCTCAAGATTTGTAGTACTACTTTCAAGAACCATAAGCACTATAGCAGTGCAATATCAGCCCATCTTGATCAAACATATGATATGAAACCATTGTTTTTCTCTCAGCGTTAACTACATTATTCAATCAACATTAAAACTGCAACAATCGTTAAGCGTTACTTAAAGTATAATTTCAAATATCTATCGCGGTTGAATCTCCTCCGACTAGTTCAACTAGCTAGTTGCGCGTAGAGAAGTTGGTTCCATGAATCGGTTACTCCGGCTAAGCACCAATGGGTGCAATCCATGCCTCTGAAAGCATTGTATGAGCTGACATGCCCATCTTTTCTCAGCTGAGAAAGAGTTGTGATATCAAGCAAATGCACATTTTTTGATGGTAAAATGTTGTTGGCCAAAATTTCTTGCACAACTTTTGCAGCCAATGGTAATCCAGATGGATATGTCGAGCCTTGTATAGGTGTGGTTTCCTGTGAGCAATTCTTGACTCCTGGTTCATTCCATTCTGCCCCACTAAATTATGTACGGTTTATCACTATTTTATCAATATTGAATATAAATCGAGAATTATATAATTTCCTTGTCCAAAAAAATTAATCTGAATTTTCAAGATTAAATATATATATACGTCCTTACTTGTAATGAGATGGAGATACTCCTTGAAAGAAAACTTTATTTTTGAAAGGATTGACATCTGAGTTGACCCATTTCGCCCAAGTCTTTAATCCTTCCTTGAAAGCAACCATTCTATCCATGTCTTTCACTATCTTTCCATCAACTTCGATATAATCCCACCTATATTACATACACAAAATCTTTCTATTCCAACATATTAATTCATAAAATAAATTGTACGTAAACTTTAAAAGTCTTACGGTTGTTTAACGCGTCGGTACCACCAATGCCATGTATTAAAAATTAAGACGTCGATTTCTTTCCATATGTCTCCGTTTTTAAGCGAGTCGAGCTTCAAAACTCGACCTATTGATGGCTCGTCTTCAATATCCACCAAGTAATGCGTAAGGAACAATGTAATCGAAACATCGTAGTCCTGTGATGCATATCATGTATCAGATTTTTCGTACTCCTTGGTTTATGTTTTATAAAAATCTAATGGATTTATAGAAATTAAATAAATTTGTAATTAAATATTTAATATACCTGAAATGTTACGGTAGAATTATTTTTGTGGCTTGTGATATTTGATCCCTTCACTGCATTGTGTAGAAGGCATTTCATTGATTCCCACTGATTAGCACTTATTGAGTCCCCAACAAACATTACTTTTTTCCCCTTCAATCTCTTCAATAAATCCAGACCATCAAATCTGCCAACACAAAGCCAAATTTCTTAAACCACACACACACACACACATATATATATACCAGAAGTCCTTTCGTCTCGTTTCGACTGTGACTTGCCTGAATAAACAGATGAAATCAAGAAAAGCTGAAAGAACTGTAAAATAACAGTATGGAACCAAGAAATGTAAAAACAAGAATTCTATGGTTCGCGAAGACTCTCTGAATAAAAACGAAAAAAAGGATATATATATTGATTGAAACAAGCTGCCTAGCTAGGGCGGTTGGTTCTATGTCTGATGTGACTCAGTTTAATGTATGTATTTCACGTAAAACAAAAACAAGAAAAACACAAGTGTATACAAACCTAGGAATGTCGCAACCATGAGGTTGCCATCTATATTTAAGGTACTTGTGATCAGGTCGATCATACTTCAAGCAATCGAATTCTTTCCGAATAAACCGGCACCCGGACGAGTCGTAAAGAGGGTAAGATTCGTCATAAACCCATTCTCTTCTACACATTGCAACTCTCTCGCTCCATTGTGATTCATCACTGTTTTTGTGCTGCAATATAAATTTTTGAAGGCTGAAATATTATTGACAAACAACAGAGAAGCAACCAACAAGATTTATGTTTCACTAGCCATCTGTTTAGTACAAGTGCGTTACTACAATCCACCACTCTATATATACACTAACATCTACTATGTATATATATACTGTGATATATATAATGTGCGATCTAGCTTCGTTGACTAAACTTAATGCTGGCTGTAATTTACCACGATACATAACATCAAATATTACGATGAATAGCTATTATTTATTAAATTATAATGTCGTGTGTAGAATTGAATGGCAAAAAATATTCTTGTAAAGATATTTTTTTTCCTTAATTTTATGACATGGAGTTAGCTAGGTTTGAGTTTTATTAATACATAGATACGCTAGATAATATTTTAACAATAGATTCGACTCTAATTAATTATTCGGAGACTAAAAAAGAAATTTTTTAAAATGATTTAATTTGACAAAAATATTGTCATTCAATTTGTTTTAATCAATGTAGATCAATAAAATCTAATTATGGTATAAATGAATTTGACTTAATATCATATTATATAATTCATTTTGAATTTGATGAATCTTTTAATAGTGTTTGTGAATAGAAATATAATACATAACAAACATATAATTAATAATATATTCAAATAATTAAAATCTAGGGGATTAAGATTGGACAATAGTTTAACAACAGATGCATGCAGAGTTGACAATTTAGTTAGGCTGTGTTCCACATGCCAAACACCTCATTTCCAATTTTTAGATTTTTTTTTTGTCACGATTCTCGATTTTTGGAGTTACATCGAGTTCGACTAATTCGGAGTGGAGTCGAGTCGAGTTTATCAAGGGAAATTAGCCATCACAACATCTATCGCTCGAGTTCTTCCATTGTTGCTTTACGAAAATTGGAAGTTTGGATTGCATGTCTCTATTGTGAGAACCTAAATTTTTGTACCTGTAATTAATTAAATATAGACATGTATAAGAATTTATTTTCGATTTATAATAAATTTGAAAATATTAATACGTGGTATTTGATATTCCAATGAGTCAATAAATATATGTAATACGAAATCCAGTGCAAGATACACAGTAAATTTGAAATTAAGGCTGGATATTCACCTAATTGGAAGAAAATATTACATACAAGGAAGCTTTTCTCAATAAGGAAGCATATCAACATTTATGAAGGAGTATCTCGAAATTTATGGAAGGAGCATCACCAAATTTTGGAAATAATATCCATCGAATTATGGTAAGATTTTCACCACACTCCTATAAATAGGAGGAACCTCTCATTTAGAATTGACACTGAAATTTTCGAATTTCCTCTTAAATTTTCGAAATTTCCTCTCAAAAATTCTGCACGAGTCATCAAAATTCTTTCCAAGTTCATAATTTTTTTCTCTCGCTCGAGCTCGGAATTCGATCCCACCGTTCAGAATATGCTTTCAAATGTTTTGAACAATATATTCAAATTCAGGCAAATTCAATGGTTAGTTTTTGTTTATAGCATTCTTAAGAAAACTGCTCAGATTCTAGGCGAGAGCAGCATACCTACGGTTTTTCTCGACATGAACAGGTCAAAACGACTTCCAAACTCGATCTTCACCGTTCATAATTTATTTGACTTATTTTGAACGCATTGTCCAAGTTTGAGTCCGATCCAACGGTGCAATAATGCACAAAGAATTTTACAAAGGAGACTGATTTTTTGGCTAGATGTGCTGCTACGTTTTCGAAGTGTCGGTTGCATGATTCTTCTATGGTTTCCAAATTCTTCACGTTTTCTTCTAGTCTAAGGTAAGTGGGCTTGTTTTAAAGTTTTATTTTTCGGTTATGCATTTTTCGTTTTTGAAAATTCGGTCGAAAACGGTATGTGTGGGCACTGTGAGGATTCGACTGGATATGATAGGACCCTTACGCGGTGAGGATGTAACAGCTATATGGCCTCGCTCCCTTAGAGGAATAAAAATTAGGGACTAATATCAGTAAACCATGGAAAGTAGAGGAATCTCAGTGCATAGTTAATGGTATGCATGTAATATGGGTCACATTCTACATGGTATGTATTTCGAAACTTATGCATATTGTTATGTTGTACTCGAACTGCCCCCACTTGCCGAGTGAATATCACTCACCTCTTACAATATTTTCTCAGATAATCCTGAGGAACAGCTCGAAGAAGAAGAGTCAGGCCAGTTTTGGGCTTGTGATTTTCAAGATTATCAGTTTAAATTTAAATTTAATGTAAGTTGTAAAGACTTTCGCATATTTTTATCATTTTAAGAATCTACGTTGTAACGAAAATTCTATGATTGATTAGGAGTAATAAACTGTTTTTTGTTTATACTGTACTACGAGTTTGTTATTTTCAATTGTGTTGTTGTAAAACAACGTCGATGTCGACTAACCTCGAGATATCGACTAATCCCGATCTCGGAGCGTGACATCTATATTTACATGTCTCGACATTTTTTTAATCTCTAATTGGATGCATAAAAAGACATTCATTTAATTTAAAATTAAAGTTTAATTAGGCTATGAGTGGCTTAATATATATTTGGTTGAGGTCAAAATTTGCATTTAGTATTAAATAACACGAGACAACTAGCTAGATCTCAAGATTTCTAATATTTCTATCATGTGAAATAATGGCTATTAATTATCTCTTGAGTGAACTGTACTATTAAACAAAAATTACAAATAGAATTTTTTTATTATAATTGAATTTCAGATTATATCTATTGTATCATGTGAATATCCCTGGACACGGTTCAACTATCTAGCTAGCTAGCTGGCTAGTCGTGCGTACAAGAGGTGGTTCCACGAGTCGAGGACTCCGGCGACGCACCAATGGGTGCAATCCATGCCTTTAAATGCATTGTATGAGCTGACATGCCCATCTTTTCTTAGCTGAGAAAGAGTTGTGATATCAAGTAAATGTGCATTTTTTGATGATGAAATGTTGTTAGCCAGAATTTCTTGCACAACTTTTGCAGCCAATGGTAGTCCAGATGGACACGTTGACCCTTGCATAGGTGTGGTTTCCTTCGAGCAACTCTTTACTCCTGGTTCATGCCAATCTGCCCCACTGAATTATCAAATTTTTCTTTAGTGTTAAATATTAATCAAGAATCACATGCTCATCAAAATATATATAATCTCAGTAATTGAAAGAGATAATCTAGGACACAATACTTTTCGTTAATGTATGCAACGTAAATATTTTAAACCGTACATCAGCTCAAATACTAAGTTTCGATTACCCTTCAAGTAAGAGCATGCATTTATTGTAACTCGCCGAATAATAATGCTTGAACTTTTAAGATTCAATTAATTGTGTCCTTACTTGTAATGGGATGGAGAAATTCCCTGAAAGAAAACTTTGTTTTTAGAAGGATCTACGTCCGAGTTGACCCATTTTGCCCAAGTCTTTAATCCTTCCCTAAATGCAACCATCCTATCCATGTCCTTCAAAATCTTTCCCCCAACTTCAATATAATCCCACCTACATTATGTATACAAAAACCTCTATTTACTCACAATACAAACATTCAAAATTATACATGTGTAATTTTTACGAGCCTTACGGTTGCTTATCGCCGCGCCGGTACCACCAAAGCCATGTATTAAAGACCAAGACTTGGATTTCTTTCCACACATCTCCGTTTTTAAGTGAGTCGAGTTTCAAAACTCGACCTATTGGTTCGTTTTCAATATCTACCAGATAATGCGAATTGAATACGATAATCGAAACATCGTAGTCCTGGAATACACAGATAACATTGATGCTAGGATTCAGTGTCACGCTGTTCATATTCATCGGATGAAATTAAATAAATGAAATGATTCGATATAATATACATGAAATGTGACGGTAGAAGTAGATTTATCTGTGCGGCTTGTGATATTTGATCCTTTCACTGCATTGTGTAGAAGGCATACCATTGATGCCCATTGGTTAGAACTTATCGAGTCCCCAACAAACATTACCTTTTTCCCCTTCAATCTCTCCAAGAAATCCAGCCCATCAAATCTATATATATATATATACGAAAATTAGCTTAAGAGTTAAACCCAAAATCTACATCTTCCCGGCCCGGTTTCTGCAGCAATGAAATAAACAGACACGTACGTACGTACCTTGGAATGTTGCAACCATTGGGTTGCCATCTATATTTCAGGTACTGGTGATCGGGTCGACCGTACTTCAGGCAAGCGAATTCTTTTCGGATAAAGGGGCAGTCGGATGAGTCGTAAAGAGGGTAGGATTCATCATACAACCATTCACCTTCATAAAAATTGCAACTCTTTTTTGGCTCTCTTGTTGATGGTACCTCGCCGTTTCGTCCTGCGATATAGATATTTGAGGGATGGAATATTATTAACAGAAAACAAAGAAGCAACAAAAAAATTATTATTTCACTACCCATCTTTTTTACTTGTATATTTTCCATTATTGTGGTGATCTAAAGAATTCGCAGTATCGCGATCAACCTCTCTACATATATATATATAATTATTCCATGTTCAGCCATATTTACATATTTTATATATATATATATATATATATATATATATATATATATATATATATATATAATATGTAAATATGGCTGAACATGGAATAAAATTAGCAGCTGGAAGTGATCTACAAGAATATTTATATAAGTCAAACTTTGACTTCAATTGTTTTGTTTCGAATTCTACTTTTTTATATAAATATTTTCCTGTACAGGGAATGGTTAGAAGCGGACCAGAGGGGGACACGAGTGATGGCCGCCGAAATTAAATTATGTTTCAATTTTATATTAATAACTAGAAATGATGTACGTAGGTCATTAATAATGAAAAATAAAGATTTAGATCATTTTTAAAGTCGTTTGAATAACATTTTGTTTATAAGTATTTATTAATCTAAATATATCAAAACACAATATATTTTTCAATTCGTGTGATTATAACATAATGATAACTCTATCGAATTAACAAAGATATTTTTCATCCAAATATTATTCCCAATGGAAAACATTAAAAATAAAATTAATAGAATAATGAATATTACTAAAACCAAAATCACAATATTTTTAAAAGAAGTGCATATAGCGATTGTCAAATAAAATTCTCTTAGTTAACTAAATTAGCATAATGATGTTAAAATAAAACCTCTAAACTTGTTATTAAGTTAAATATAAATTTGTTTTTGCTAACATTTAACTTCTTTGCGAATTTTGTTTAGCTTTCTATTTTTTTAATATATATTATACATAGTTAATTTATATCATAATAGATCATTTGAAAATTAATATTGATGATTAATATTTCATGTTATTATACATAGTTAATTTATATCATAATAGATTATTTGAAAACTAATATTGATGATTACTATTTTCATGTTATATAAAATTTTAAAATAACATCAATCAAATAAATATGTGTAGTAAAACATATATACGTAACATTCAGTTTAAAAATATCATATATAAAAAATTTAATTTCTAACAAATCATAATAAATTAGCACTATAATTCATATTTATTATAAGGAATGTCTTAATTAAAAAAATTATAAGAATTATCTCATAAATTTAATACAAAAGTATAAAGTAATTTTCATTCTTTTTAATTTCTCATTAATTTCTTTTTCTATGAATAAAGTTGAAATAACTCAAAATAATCAAATTATACTGCAAATAAAATATTTTAAAAATTTACAAAAGAGCATATAGAATCTGCATTCTCTCAATATCCATTTTAATTGGGAAAAAACCATAAGAAAAATGACATTTTCTCGCATAGTTTTTATAACACTTGTAGAAAAGTATAAGTTTGAGATATATATTGAGACATTAATTAATATCAAAATGTATTAAATTTAAAATATAAAAAAGTATCATACTAATGTATTTGTAATATTTTTCGTCAATTCAACTAAAATAATGAAATAAAATTATTCTCATTTTCCATATCAACTCTTAAATCAGAAAATTAAAAATTCATCAAAATAAATAAATGAAATATTAATTAAGTAATGATGTGTAAAAGTGTAACTAAAAAAATTCACAAATCATATTAATGTGTTTGTAATCGTTCATTCAACTAAAATAATGAAATAAAGTTATTTTTATTTTCAATATCAATATTTAGATAGAAAATTGAAAAGTCACATAAATAAATAAATAAAACATTAATGAAGTAATGGTGAGTGAAACGGTGGATAAGTAAAAAATTAATACAGTAATGGTGAGTGAAAGAATAATTATGTAAATTCACAATTCAAACTCACATATTTATAGATAGTATAGATAATAAAAAAATTTGTTTTGTTTGCAAATATTATAAATATTGTTCTAGATTAAATAAACTTTTACCCCTAAAATATATATATTATTATTATTATTATTATTATTATTATTATTATTATTATTTTGTATATATGTATGTGTGAATTATTTGGTTGTCCACCCATAGACGTGGGAACAATTCGTTAAAAGCATCCGTATTGGTGGGTGTTATAACACCAACCACCTCATCAAAAATCGTAGAGTCCACATGCCACATATACATTACATTAACACATCTATTCTCTCACATTCATTTTAACATTCACACTCATTATTTGTATGTCCCGCTGTCAACTAAATCCATTAAATAACATTAAGTAAGGAAAATTCATCACGTGTGTGGGGTCCGCGTGTAGCGACGGTTGTTAAACATCCGTCGCAAACCATCGCTAATTATCGAATTTTTTTTTTAAACAAAAAACTGACACAAGAGCGTTCATACATATGAACGGGCCCTCTCTCACGTGGGTGGGTGTTATAATGCTCACTCATATTGGAGCACCCCTTTAACACCCAATGCAAGTGCCCTAATTAGGAGGAGGAGACAAGTTGTTGGCTAGTATTACTACGTACGCGTAATTTATATTATGGCGTGAAAGTTATTTTCCGTGATAAATATTTGTTTTAAAACAAAAAATGTACAAAATCACGTGAAACATCAATATTATACTTATTCTTAAAGTCATTATTGTATGGCTTATGCCTTATAAAGGGAACAAAAGTATTCTGTTTAATGCTTTTTTTTATATAAATAATATGTCATTTTTTTAGATTTATTGTATGGCTTATGCCTTATTTGTTTCTAAACAATCAATACCGTGCTCTATTAAAATCTTCTACTCAAACATGTGCAGTATATCAGAACATGTTAATGTGACCATTTTGAGACGCTTATGATTTTCATCTATCGTAAACATATATGTGTTTTTAGTTGATGTATCGTTCAATTGTTGTATATACATGGTCGAACAAATATCATTTTGTTAAAGATTCTCGAATTTATTCTATGTGACAACATAACGTCGTAAATTGAAAAATATTTTTAATTTTTTATTCCATTACTCGTGTCAATTTCATAGACATACATTTTCATATAAATACTATACTCAAATATTCCCATAATTTACGTAGGTTAAAATAGAAAAATAGTTTAAAGAAGCTAACAATTTAGTCATATAAAAAAATTGAAATATATTATATTTAACAAAGATGTAGGCTGTATTGCACATGCGACGCACGGTATTCTCTTCTTGATAATTGGAATTTGAATTAATTATTTTACAACCAAATGGGGTGGGTGGTCGAACAAAAACTCTTCCGCTATGCAAGAAGAAAGCTGATGATTTTTTGTCCAACAGAGATCAACTTATATATATATATATATATATATATATATATATATATATATATATATATATATATATATATATATATATAGACACACACACACACACACACAACACGCTTGAAGGAGACACAGTTAAAGAAGATATTGTTTGGTAAATAACGACAATTCCGAAAACACTAGAATATCATAATCCTATGTTTTAACTTATTGTACTTCGTATTCTCCTGCCTAATAGGAGTGTTGAACGTTGAACCTTCTTTGATAGACTCTTGTTATTGCTTCAGACATTAGTAAAACTGCAACAATCTTCTTGCTATAAGAAAAGAGGAAAATATGCAAACAATGCAGAAATGTGCAGTGGTTTTTCGAGTTTTACCTGTATCAGTTACATGCCTCAACAGGTCTTGAATGATCAAAATCCGAACTATGACTCTGATTGAGTTCGCATTTGGTTATTGGCATGACTTTTTCAAAGGCTTCAACGAGCAGCTCGACTTTCTTATTGCGAGAAGGACTGAGTTTTGTGACTGTTTGTCTGAGTGCATAATCTACCATCCATTCCTCGGCATTTTTCTTTTCATCCAGCTCTTGATGCCTTAGATCAACCTTCTCTGCTTCTGGTTTCGGCTCCAGCGGCAAAAAGTGTGGTTCCCTGGGATTGAATTGTCCCTCTTCGTCACTTTCCTCGCTGGTTCTCTTAGAGCATTTAGCAATTGCTATTGCGATTCTTTCTCGGGTGAACTGATCTTGAAGAAATAGATTGTTTTTCAAGATTCCTCTGCCAACTTTATTTGGGGCTGCAGCTTGATCTGGTTTACTTGGACTTTCTGAACTATCTTCTTTCGTTAGATGAACGATAATGGCTTCAGCTTCAGTAGTGCTCAATGATTCGAGGTTCTCTTCAACTGGGATCCCAATGCCTTCACCTGAAGAAGTTTGAACCGATACATCTACATCTATAATGGTATCACCAATGGCTTTATCACCAGAAGTGACCCTTTCCTGGACAACATCATTCAAGAGGTCAGCTTCTCCGTTCCCCGTCACTGCAATAGAGTCCTCATTTGGAAGGCATTCAAAGTTTAGACAACCAAATGAAGTTTCTTCTTCAATCATAAGGTTTGAAGGCGCCTCTTTGGCACCAACCTGGGCAATCTTTTCTGGGGTCTTGTTGCCTTCAAAAGGCAAGTCCCTATTTTCATAAATTGCTTTTGCCTCTTCCTTTGGGAACTCGATTGCTGCTGAAGTTTTCATGCTGTTTAATCCATCCAGATAGTGAAACGAGACCTCAGATCTACAGTCATCTTTGCTAGACACTGAATCCGAGTTCAAACTATCTTCACTATAGGTGTACTGTGACATATCATTTGCATCAAATAAGCTAACGATGCAGTTGTGTGACTCCTTGATAAACCGATCATGAATTATCTCATATTCATGTTTGAATCCATCCAAATCATTCCCTTTCTCTTCCTTGCACGGCGATTCATAATCGAAATCAAGATAAAGGGCAGAGTAACGCCCCGTCTCCCGGTCCGTATCAGAAGATTCAGAATCTTGTTCACATTGTTGAATACTAGGCATGCTCTCTGTTGCAATATCATTCCAGATGCTCAAGTTTCCCAGTTTTGTTTCCTCCTGGAATAACGGTAAGGAAATTTCTTCAGGTAATTTTGCGTCCAGGTGGTACGTATCTATTGAATCTGTTTCACCCCTGTCCTCATCAAGAGCCCCATGAAAATTGACACTATCTGAAATTGTCTCCTCAACTTCTTCATGATCTTGTGCTATAATTTCATCAATCCCACGAACCATCGGCATAAAATCAGTACTTGATGTATTTTTCTCTCCTGCACTGTAGATTTCAACAAAAAACTCACTTGGCTCCTCGAGAGTCAGAGGACAAACTGTTGGAATACCCAAATCACCATTATTCACGACTTTTTCATCAGATTTTCTATCATCTCCGGCAGACCTCGCTCGCCTTGGAGACAGGCATCCCAACTGCAGGTTCCGTTGATTTTTAAGCATAAGCCTTTTCGCCGACATGAAGCTCTTTAGCGGCGGCAGAGGATCATGAAGATGCCCATTGAGAGAACAGTACATATATGGGCAAACCTTGATCACAGACGTGCCCCCTGACTCGGTTCCCCCAGGATTCAGCACAAGATAATCTGGAAGCTTATAATCTTTCAAAGTCGAACAACATGTTGCTCGAGCAATATCTGAATCCTCAGATAAAACAACCTTGGGACATTTTTTCACCAACGCTCGAGTTTTTATCAAAGCCCTCTTCATTTTCAAACTAGCTGTCCTAACCAATGTTTTTGCTACCTTATCTCTAGAGTCTGCGCTAGGTTTCGATGGGCAGTTCAATTTTTTTCCATGCAGATCACTTGAAACACGACTAGTGGGAGGACTTCTGGTACTAACCTGTGATTGCTCCTTTCTTGCCACGGAGCTGCTGGTGGACTTCATATAATTCGGCAACTTAGTAGAACGATGATTTTCGAACTCCATACGTTTCACTGATCCCGATTTTTTCATTTTCTTCTTCAAGTCCACCCCTTTATTCTTGATATCCTGGTACTGCAAAGAAGATGGTTTAAGGTTTGCCAACCGAGTTTCTGATTGAACCCGATTATCTTGGATACCATGCTTCTCGGGAACATTTCTTTGAACCATCCTCAAAGGGAAAAACTATGAAAGAAGAAGCATGGGATTTAGGAGTTTGTGAAAGAAATTGAGGAGAAAAAGTGATTCTTGCTTTCGGTTTTTTCTCTCCAGAGGAAGATATCGTTGGATATGAAGGGAAGAATACAATGAGATTCCAAGTGCTTTTCTTTTGGTTTTTTGCAAATGGTGCGACGAATTTTTATAGTGTAGGTTTTTTGTGAGACGGTTTCACGAATCTTTATTTGTGAGATGGTCAATTTTATCGATATTCACAATAAAAAATAATACTCTTAATATAAGAAATAACATTTTTTTACGGATAACCCAAATAAAAGATATGTCTCATAAAATACAACTCGTACATCGTCTTACATAAATTTTTGTTATTTTTACAAGTGTGGTGTGTTCGTTAGATCGGGTGGCTGCACTAACCATAGATCTTTGGGGCCCATAATTACGTGTATATATAATAATGAAATATTATATTATCTTTATATATAATTATATTATTATTATTTTTTAATTGCTTTTTTATTGAAAAAGAAAATTGGTTTTTTTTTTTTGTTGAGAGAAAAACAATTTTAGAAGTTAGAAATTGTGAATTTTTTTATATGAAAAAAAGGAAGAAAGTTTGAATTTTAGAAGTTAAAACAATTTTTGAGACCAAAGATGTATTTTCCTTTGTTTAATCGAAATAAAATATTACTTCCTTTCTATTAAAAATAAAACTTAAAATTTTATTTAATGAAATATTTTAAAACTGGTTCTTGTCATATCCAAGTGTCCTTGTGCAATACAAGATGAATGCTTCTTTACTACACCCATTAATATTCGAAGGAAAAATGTGCGCTAAAAAAATAAAATAATGAGTTATTTATTTATTCTACAAAATGTCTTACACAAAACTCATATAATAATAATAATTCACAAGTCAATTTTATGAAATAAATATATCATAAATAATGACAATATTGATTTGTTTCATCCCCGTCAATTTCTTATTCATTAAGGATTGTGAAATCACTGATATTGACCCTTTAGCTGTGGATAAGGGGTCGGGGAGGAGTTTGATGCCAAATTGTAACTCTATTGCTTCGTATCATTATACATACATACATATATATATATATATATATATATATATATATATATATATATATATGTGTGTGTGTGTATGTATATGTTGCACACTTACCGTACTATATGTGAACATCGATAAGATATCATACATCTATTAGATGTGATGAAACATAGAAAAATTGATCATCTAATAGGCGAGTGACATATCATCGATGCTCACGTAAATGTGAATGATAAATGTACTCATATCAAAACTATATACATGAGATTTAGAATATGATCAACATACAAGATAATAATGACGGACACGAAAGAATTTCCCTGGAACAACCGTACAAAATTATCGTAAAATTAAATGAAATTTTACGTTCTTAACACGTGAAATTTTTAAAAATAGTATATAAATTGATTTGTATCTTGGAATATGATACTACTTGCTGCGATAATTTTTATAATAATAACGATAAATTCTAGATTCCATAATTATAGCGAAGAGTTTATTTTTATCAAATAAATATTAATTAGAAATATAATATCACATAATTAATAATAATAATATGATATAATATAATAATGTTATAATTTAATTTGACTAGTGAAAAGGTGGCAATAAACAAAATTTGGTCGGCACAAGTTGCCGCCCATCGGACCCACCCGGAGCATATGTAAAAGCAGTAAAACCCCACGCTCTCTTAATTTAATTAATAATTAAATTAATATGAAGGAAAAAAGAAAAGAGGAATATGAAAAGACAAAACATGGCATTAAGGTTTTTTTCCTTAGTCGGGAAAGATTTTTATCATAATTAAATCTCAAATTTAAGTACTCGTCTCACATTGAAACTTTAGTACAAGATGAATTATATAGTCGTAAATTCACGAGAAATAGTTAATTTACTGTGATGGTTTTCCCCTCATATAATTTTTTTTACATATAAATATATATTTTTGTAAATAATCAATTTTTTTAAACATTTGAAAACAGCGACTTGTTCTACCTAGTGTGTCCAATTGGCATGCAAGACAACAAAAAATTCAAAATAAAACAGAAATTAAAGAAGTTGACTCTTCCAAAAGAAGTGTAGTGACTTAATGTCCATAAAATGATATTGGTCCACAATGCGATTTGGGCAGTATAAGATGAGTAGGTCTCTTGTGAAACGGTCTCACGAATCTTTATCCGTGAGACGGAGTAACCTTACCGATATTCACAATAAAAAGTAATAATTTTTCATGGATGACCCAAATGAGACATCTGTCTCACAAAATAAGACTCGTGATACCATCTCACACAATTTTTTGTCGTATAAGATAGTGCCATATTTCCCAAACCCACAAATATAAGGTTCCATTTCTATGAAGAAACACCTTCAATACATCTTTTAGATACAGTAGAAACAAAATACTAGCATGTATGTTTCGAAAGGATATTTGTACCTATTTACACCTAAAACAAGGAAAATCTTTGTTGATGCTGAAAAGCAGCGATCAGTGAGACAATTATAACCGGAGAAATCAGAAGAATAATATATGGTAAGGTTTGAGTACTCGATGTGCCTTCCTCCACTTCAGATTCTTGCAAAGGGTAATTTTTCTTGTCCTTGACAAAGGCTTCAAAGTAATTTTGGTAGCCACTGCTGAGAGGAGAAACGTTCGAGCTGCCAACCTTCATCATTTCCATCGCCTGTCACACAAAAAAAAATCATTTCCTTTGTACCATTACTCGTAAAATTTATCGAATACGCAACAAGAAGCCCAATGGAACACAATACCAGCTTTGGAGTCTGAAATTCAGCTAATTATTCTACAGAAAGGTTTTGCTTTGTGTTCTTCAAAAATTATCAAATAATAACAAAACAAATACGATATTCATTAATTCATTAGAAAATAAAGACCTATCGCGTTGCATTTCAAGTCAAATTTATAACCTCTACTTTTAGGGATCTGCTTCACATGGTGGATTCATGCCTCATTGCTTTTAATAATATTGATTGACCTCGAGAGTCCAAGCATATTACCTGGAAGCTAAACACTAGTTGTCTTGCCTTCTTGCTAACATCTGGATTGGGATGAGACTGAAGCTTCTCGTACATCACACGTGCTTCATTGGATCTGACATGCTATTAGGTATCACAACAATGTACCAGAAGACAATGATAACCAAGGGTCTTAAGAATACAATACAACAAACGTCAAACAGGTATGTCTAAAATAAAAGTTAGTGATTTAGGCAAGCTTTAATCCAGTAGAATATGGTAAGCATTTTCCTAATGTTAAAGGTTAAGAATAATGGAAGAGCTTTTCTATGGAGTACGCATTACCAAAGTGATTGTTTTGGACAAAACCCTAAAGTGAGATTGGAGATTCAGAGGGGCAAAATCAGGAATATAAATTATATAACCTATAACACTGCAAGAAATTTGGGCCAGAAAAGGGAACAGACGTTTGGTTGAACTTCTAAACTGCTCCACAAAATTTGAATAAGCCTTAATTTGGAGTTTTGCATAAGATTAAAATTACATGAGCTTGTTCACCCAAAAAAATTATCATGTTCTTATTTATTGTGAATTCTTAAAACAAAAGGTATTAATAGTTTAGTTCACACTACTCGATATCTACTTTTACAAATTTATTCAATAAGGGTACATTTGGATTAACGGATTTGAAGCTAAAGATTTTGAATCCTTAATAATAATCAACTGATTTGTTTGAATAATTCAATTGACAATGGATTTTAAATTCTTAACTAGTTATTTTTAAACCATTGTACAGTATTTTAATTCTAAGTCTATGGAGATCCCACACCAACAACTTTTTCATGGTACACACATTTTTATATGCTTATAAAGAACTTAACCCTGAATTACATGTGTAAAAAGATATCATCATTCTGGATGTTGTAAAAATATAAATATATTTAGTTTCCCCCAAAACTTTTTAATATTTTTTACACAGACATGCTAAAAACAATGAAGAAATAAATATATTTATCTTCTCAATACATTCATAAGAATATTTTCGAATTTCAAAACACTGATATTTCGGGATAATTTTATGTGTAGACACATTAAAAACAAGTGTGCTGTATTGTTGGCAGGTGGGTTTTTATCGATTAACACACATGGGTTTTGGCTCATAGATTTTTTAATGATGCTTTTAGCCTTTTAAAATAATAGAGGGAATCTATACAGTTTTATGCATTCTAGACCTTAATATTAAGAAAACAATGTGAAATATATCTATTTGAGTTATTAGTGGAAATGCTGGCTGATTTGATGTGTTGGCATTCCACGTTTGAATCTTTGAATCTCGATTGTGCAAAAAGTGCACAATCCACCATAGAATAACTTCTATAAATATATCATGTTAAATAACTTAATGAAGGCTATATCCCAATGACTTTGCCACATTTGGTATCCTCCAATATATGAGTGAATTTTTCAAGTAACCAACTTTCCCTTTTCTAATGAAAGTATTCCAACAGTAACAGCTGAAACAGATGATCATTTGCTAAAAATCAGAAGTAGAAAGTGCACCTGCAAAGTGAATCCTGACATATAGACCACTGCAAAGCTGCTAATCCATGAAGTTTACTCTGCCGAGACAATGTGAACACAATGAATAGGAAGCTTAGAAAAAGAAAGTTGCATCTTGTTAGGTTCTGATTAATGATAAGACAGTGAAGGCGGAAAAAGTTTTAAAAATGGTGTGATTAGGCCATATGGCCTACAGATATTATATCCCCTACTAGTCATTATTAATTTAAAAGCTCAATGTGGGGGTGGGGGGGTGGTTGCCCTCCATAACTCCGATAGATCCATTCATGATTGTCAATGTGAAAAGTTTTTTATTCCCACAGGAAATGTATCGGGCTTCAAAAATTTGTAAGCAGCAGCTTGTCTTGTCTACAATTTAATCTACACATCACCTCGAATGGCAACTTTTCCATGACTTGTGCATAGAAGGGTAGTGCCTCCTTGAGTTTTCCAAGATCCATTAGCAAGTCACCATCCTTTAATGCCTATGTACGATAGCACTATAACTAAGAAGAAAGTTGTGCATTACCTTTTAATTTTAGGAATAAGAAATGAGAATTAAAAAACAAATAAAGCAATATAACACTTATAGATGGAAAATCTTCTCATGTCAAAATATTATAATCATGTCGCACGGACAATTCTTTCATTGAAAACGAAAATAGTGTTGGAATCTCAACTGAGATTCTGTAGTATACATGGAATTTTAGGACTACAAAAATCTGAACACAGTGCATGATGCATGTAACATTATAAAATTCATAATAACAATATACGTACTTTTAAAGCGCTAACCAACATCTTTTTGGCAGTGGAGTTCCGTGCAACAAATAAAATTTACTCAATCTATAGAAAAATGCAAAAAACTCAACTCAGCACCCTTTTTTTTAACCTTTGCCACTGCCATACAATGCAAAAGCCCAAGTGTCTAACAATAAAATCTACACTGCAGAATTTAAGACTAAAAGTTTTAATATAGTCACGATAGAATGTATACTCTAATCCAATACTTTTATCACACTCCGGCAAAAAGAAATAAATTAGAAATACTATACTACCCATGATATATAGGATATTAATATTCTATTGAATTCAAAATGAAACAAAGTCTTCAATACGTAAGATATAAGACCTAAGACTGAAAGACACCAACTATATAAATTATGAACTTCCGATGAGTCGACGATCTTAATCCTATGGAATATGACAGTTACATGAAACAAAGATATTAAGTTAATTTGAGAAACATAGGAAATGAATTGATCAAAGATTCTTCTACAGAATACTCGAACACGAAAGTTCCATTGTAGTCTTAAAACACCCATCCAATCATGTTCGATTGATTGTCATTTCATCACTAGAAATTAACAATTTACAAATTTCTTCCTTTAAAAAATACCTTTTCACAAACAGCTTTTAACTCTGGGTCAATGTTTAGGCCTGTTATGCTCTTGTAGGCATCTAGCATCTGCCTTGTTCGTGCTTCTTTAGCAGCCCTCTCTTCCTTAGATTCAAGTGCTTCCCCAGGACGTATTGTCCTACCACCACCATACTAATTATCGGTAGAAAGAAAAAAATCAAGGTCTGTCACAAGGTAATCATTCAACATGAGTAAAACGTCATGGCAAATAACAAAACACAGAAAGGAGAATCTAAAGCTTTTAGTTGTAATGATAGGATGAGAAGATATACAGGTATCTAGCTCAAATTTCTTAAATAAAATGCTTGTGTTGCTTGACAATAGCTGCTCACATTTAATTTTCTGACACCCTTCACATTCTAGTCTAGATGTATTTTTTGAATATTAGAACATGATTCATTTCATCAGCAAAGAGTCGCAACATCTATCATCACAATCCAATTATTACCGCCAACAAGCACGATATCCCTTTTACATTATGTAAGATTGGGTGTTTATCATTTTACCGAAAACTAAAATTGATGGCCACTAATAGAGCATGGTCCTTTACTACATCTTTTATAAGTCCTACATCTTTTTGCAAATGAGATTTGGATACAAAAAATGAATAAAGAAAGCAAGAGTTGAAGTTCGACTAGACCAATCATCAACCACATAATAAGTTACTTCAAAGGAAAATAAATTATATTTTAGAGCACAGGATTGGATTATAACAGGTACTACCCAAATATGTTAGCTTTGCATTAACACCAAAAAAGCTGAAATATCTTACTGTCCTTGAAATGTTTCTGGGTCTAGGGAAAACTCCCCATGTAGAAACCTTCGGCTTGTATAAATCAACGTCATCTTCTATATTTGGCACTGGCTTTGATACAGCAACTGCATCATCAAACTTGCTCTTATCCCCTATGAGTATCTCCACTTCTGGAATATCTCCTACAGGAAAAGGATCTGAAATCGGAACTAAACCTGCTGGCAAGCCTCTACCACTCTTCTTATCTGCGAAGCCGAGGCCCAGAAAGTCGATACTTGAAATACTCAATCCCCCCTTTTTATTGGAATTCTTTGTCAATCTACTATCGTCCGAACTTTGTACATTCCCTCCCTTGAGTCCTACAAATAATGAGACAAATAATCAGCCATAGAACACGATAGGTAGAGCTCTAGCATACATGTCTGAAGCAAGATTCATTAATGCTCCTATAATAGCCAAAAACTTCATGGAAAACAAAATGTTATAAAAATTACGAGCAAGAAAGATCCCACAAAAATCAGAACATACGAGAAATCCAGAAAAAAAAAATAATAATAAAGCAAACAAGTTTCCAAGAAACATTACCTGAATCTAATGTTTCACTTTCCCCTATTCTTTCTGCATTACTTCCCAGAACACCTTTGTTCTTCGTATACTCCTTTGCTTTCTCCAGGGACAGTTTAACAGCCAATGGAACAACATCCTTATCCCCACCACCATCCTTAACTTCATCAGACTTTAACCCATCATGCCTTTTATTTATTCCGTTAGATTCTACAAGTGGTTTTTTATCAACATTCTCAGAACAGGTACCTTGACCTCCCACAGCACCTTTGCTTTTCTTGTACTCCCTCGCCTTCTCTAGAGCAAGTTTAACAGCCAAAGGCACCTCTTTCTTTACCCCGTCATCGTTAACAGCATCATGTTCTGAAATTTTGGGGTTGGAATTTATGGAATCTTTAGATGCCTCAGCTTTGGCAAATGCAAGTTTAATATAATCTTCTGTTTCCAGTTTTGGGGATTGGGATGGGTTTAGTTGAAAATTTGAGGATGATGATGAATTTGAAGGGGTTAAGGAGGCTGAGATTCTGAGGTTTCTGACTGGGAAGAAGCTGTTCTTCGTGGTTTTAAGGGGATTGGGAATGAGTGAAAAAGGAATTGCTGCCATTGGGATGAACTCAACTGAACTGAATCGACACCACCAGTTTATCGTTTAAGAGCTGGATATTGGTGACGTCATTTATTCATTTTTTCCACATATATATATATATATCTCTTTTATTTACTAAATAAAATGAGGTGTGTAGAATTAATAACAATATTTTTTAAAATTAACATTCTAACATATTCTACCAATAAATAAATAAAAAATAGGTCTATTATGAGACGGTCTCACGAATCTTATCTGTGAGACGGGTAACTCTATCGATATTCACAATAAAAAGTAATACTTTTAGCATTAAAAGTAATACTTTTTCATGGATGACTCAAATAAGAGATTTGTCTCATTAAATACGACCTGTGAGATAACTCTATCGATATTCACAATAAAAAGTAATACTTTTAGCATTAAAAGTAATACTTTTTCATGGATGACCCAAATAAGAGATTTGTCTCATTAAATCATTAAATACGACCTGTGAGACCGTCTCACACAAGTTTTTGTCAATAAAAAACCATAACCCGTCATGTGTACAATTTCTCTTATTTAATTCTCTCTCCAAACCAATTATATAGATTTGTATGTTTCACCATACAGAAAAATAAGTGAAAAAAAAATGTACATACAAATTTCTTATTTTATTTCTGTTTAATTCATTAAAAAAAATTGTTGTACAATTTTCAAAACTTAGTTAATACCTGTATATTATAAAAAGATTAGAAAAAATTGTTGGTACATCGTATTCTCGCACCCAAGATGCAGCGGAAGTTTAAAAAATTTTGTTCTTGGGCGTCGTGTGTTTAAAACATTCATAGGGCGTTTAGAATTATACCTTTGCGTTCTAAACGCTGGACTCCAAACTATTCCGGTTTGAGGCGGATATAGTCCTTCTTGTAAATCCCTACGAACGGATCTTCAACTTTAATCGCCTAATTAGGTCCACGATCGAAGACTGTTTTCCTCGCTTGGATTGCACTAGAAATCACAAACGATTTGTGCGTTGAGACTGCAACATCCGAATTTCCAAAATCCGGAGACGAAGCGCCGCGGCGATGGAACAAGGGAAGTGGCCGAAAATTTCTTCACCCAATTTCAAGAGATGGCCGAGAGTTCCCTTGATTCAAATCATGGGTTTTTGGCTACTCAATTCTTAATCAATCATTAAGAAATAATATTGATTCTTAATCAAATATCAAGCAAATCAAATTTGCTTTTCTTGCCAAAATCTCTTTCTTTTTCCTTATGGGGTGGCCGTAGGTTTCAAGGGATAAAGGAAGGAGTTTTCTTGTGGTTTTGGTAAAAATCATCATTCTTCAACAATGAACCCTAATATTGTATTTATAGAGTGAGATTCCTAATCTAATTAGGAGTCTCTCTCACAAAGACTCTAATGATTTCATCATATTTAAACTCTCATATATTTAATATATAATGTATTTATTAACCTTTAATAATACATGATAAAATAATATCATATACACATATTTTATATCACCATATAAAATATATACATGTATATGTATATTAAATCAAATAACTATTATTTAATTTATAAACTAACTCATTAGTTTATTTATTTCTAGACTCTTCTAGAATATTTATGGGAATTTGTGCAAGTTAGTAGTCACAACTACTAGCACAATCATTTAATTAGTAAATTCCAAATTCACTAAAAAATTGATTCCGAACTCATTATAATCCCGATCGACGATCCGAGAGCGCCGATGTACCAAGGATACAAATCTTGTTCATTTAATGAAAATCGAAAATTTCGAAGATCAAAATTTTCATTTACCAAATTTAGAACTTATCATTTATGGCAGTTGCCAGTTTTAGTGAACTCCTTCACAAAATAGGCAGTTCCACTCTCCTTTCTTATTTAGCAATAATGCTAACTTCCACTTCTTTCATCCTATGGAATCAGCTCATAAACTCCTTTATAAGCTTCTTGTTTGATCTCTATCAAACTATAGTCGCCAAATTCCAACTCCTTGAAATTTGACTATCTCAACAGGAACACAGAATCCGATACTTGTGTGACCCTCAATGGTTCAGGGATACAGCTAGCCGTGGGTTCACATCTCCATGTGATTCAGAATAACATTTATTCTTATTCGGGTTTACCCTAGTTAACCTCATTCTTTTCATCAACTCCTTGATCAAGAAAGTCAGAACTCATTTCTGATTGCATCCATCGGATCATGGTAAGAGCGTCTAGTAGCATCGCCCCATAATCCCCTAGGTATCACTGATAGTGCCTGCAAGAACCTTTAGTCATGGTTAACGTACAGTACGGTCCCTTCAACACATATATCCCGATCGAATCTGCAACCATTGGTATATCGAGAGTTGCATATGAATTCGATAACGATGTGATTTATCTTTGAGTAATAATAGTGGCATGACATGGGCAACTAGGAAAACACCTTTCCCTAAAGCATATTTCTTGCTCTGGCTAGAGACTCCTTGCACTATTAACTCATCAGATCACATAGGATATCTTCACCCGTAGGCGAACGGTGAATCCCCGACTACAATGCATTTGCTCCTACGTATTTCGAAACTACACCCAACCTCGCCACCTGATGACCCTCAATAGAGTCGGTAAACGGATCAAAGTGCATGCTAGTACGTATAGCCCCTACATTGTCCCGGGTCAAAGGACTAATGGTGTACAACCATAACTGCAGGACTATTCCACTCGATAAGTGGGAACCACTTGGATAGTCCGAGGGAGGGTTGTTCAGTGCATCATCATATGATCACCCATCTGTGTGAATGGACATCTCCATGATCCTTGCCAATGAAACATGGCGTTTACATCACAGATGCTAGTCTCGAGCTCGAGCGACCTTTATCCTTGTTTTAGGCGGCTGATTCGACTAGGAACCTGTTTAGAATATACGGTACTCTTCCTAATGAGTTTCATGATCTTACGTGGAATCGCAGACCTCATGGTACCTATTGTATATTCAAGACTTTATCTATGCAGCTTGCATGGGTATACAGATAAGTATAATGTCATAATCGAATAAAATCGTAAAATATTATTAAAATAAAGATTGTTTTCCATTAGAGTCAATAAAGTTCGAGCCACAAGTTGGATTGCCGGGCACCTACTCTAACAAAAATATCGCTAAATGTGATACATGTTTGTTATATATTTGGGGAAAATATGTGGTCGATATAATTGGGACGAAAATAGTAATATAGTATGAACATGTGATTTAATAGTATAGTATTGGTATCTGAATTCTGAAATAGATAAGAGGTTGGAACATGAAGGATCAAAACTGAGAGGCGAAAAAGTAGTTCGCATTTGAATTCATTTGCCAAAATGATCAACCGACTATGTTACAGAAGTTTGTATACAAAACTTGCACAAAGAAAATGCCACATTTATCTACATGTAATGCCTCAAAAGTAACTAGATTGATCTTGCAACAGTTCGAGCTGTGCCAATGACTTAGCCACTTCAGGTTTCAGTATAGCATCGCCATTCTGTGCAAGATCAATAAGCACCATTTTTGCATATTCTCCATACTCTACTCTGTAAGCCTCAACTCTAAGTATTCTTTCCAATATCCAAAGAGCTTTCAGTCTGGACTTTATGGTACCCGACTCCAAGACTTTAATAACGCCTCCAACGCCTGATATTTTCACTATATAGTTGGTTCCGGCTTCCCAAATTTCGTCTTCCAAAAGGGTTGCAAGGCAACTTAGAATCGCTTCATCCGAGCCTCGTTCCACCCCGTTCAGGATTTGAATCAACAGGGTGATGGCTCCCGCCTTGATCAAACAAAATGTGCTTTTGATGGAGCAGTAACCACCATGAACTTCACAAAAGGAATCCGATGGATTAGGCAAGCAAAACCATTTCATTTTCTGGGATTTACTCAGATTTAATGAATTTTGTGACAGTTGCGAAAAACAAAGAGTAGCCTTAGATATAGTAACTTCGGAACCACTCATAAGCAACTTTAAGAGAATAGGAATCACGCCATTCTCAACAGAGTAATGCTGTAGTCTTTTATCTGTAGGAACTGTGAACCGGATCAGTATACCTGCAATACTCTCGGCTAACCAAACCACTGTAGGTGTTGAATTTAGATTGCTTAAACTGACAAAAGAAACTAACACATGAAAAAAGCTGGCATTCTTTAGTATATCTGTTACTTTCCCATCATTTACTGGGATATTGCTAAGTATCCCAAAAGCAGCGGCCTTTTCACTTTCTGATGTTGACGACGATGCAATTTTGGACAGTGTATTTAGAGAAGGGTACCCCAGATTTTCAACGAGCTCTTCTGGCGAATCTTTGGACAGGGTGTACAACAATTTCAAAGCACCGGCCCGAATTTTAGAATCAGTTTCTGTAAAGAACGGTAGAAGGAGCTGAATAGCTCCATTTTCCTTCATTTTCTTTCGAACCTTAGATGCATTTTCATGCGAGGTGATGCTATTTAGTGCTTCTAAGAGGTGATTTTGGATTACAGGACTTGAAAGATTTAGCAGAGAAAGCATCTGTCTAGAGATGTCTTGTTTAATGAGTACTATAGTTTCAGACTGTGCCACCTTCGCTAGAATTGCTGAAGCTGGTTCTCTTAAGGTCATTATAACTGATGTCACAGAAAATAGGAGCTGAAGCAGAGCCACCACGACTCCCGAATCAATCAAACGTTGGATATTCTGCTTTGAGTTGGACAAGCTCCGCAACGCATTCAAGGAAGAGAGTTTGGCCTCAAGATTCCCTGTTCTGAACATTTTGATGAGTGGCTCAATCGCCCCGTCTTCTCCAAGAGAAATCTTGTTCTGCTCAGTTAGTTCCATCCTTGATAATGCTGTCGCCATTAGAACTTTACACATGTCTGAACCTGAAAAAAAAACGGAAAAGAGAAGTTGAACTTCTTCTCAAGTAACAATAATATGTAGGAACAAACACCAGGTGCTATATCAAATGCAATAAGCGGCGATAATTCTAGTAGAATCTTTTGAACTGTGCACAGATCCAATAGTCACATTTGATTGTTGTACTTGTACCGCTTGCATACTCAAGGTAAAATAGGGACGACTGTTGCAATTCATCCCACAGTCGATGTACTAATGCCACTTCTTTATTAACACACTTCACCCTCTTCGACACAAGATAACAATTTTCACACGTAATATATCGAGAGAAACACTACTTGTCAACTCTTTTTCCAAATTGGGGTTGGGAAAAATTATAGGCAAAGTTAAAAGTTTGATTCATAACTAATAGCTTAAAGAAATTCAAGAGAGTACTCTAACAAGACTAAATGGAGGAACAAGAAAGAAAGAACATTACCTTCCTTCAGGAACTTAATCAGAGGCCTAAAGTAACCAGCCTCGGCCATATGAAGCGAATGTTGTGTATTTCCAGACATAACATCCAGCAACATTCTTGCATCATGTGAGGCCCTTTCATCATCTCCGTTGGAGATAGCAACCAACATGACAACACACCCTTGTATCCTCCCGATCCGTCTCCTAACCCCGGGATCAACACAAAGACTTGACAAAAGCCCAACTGCCTCCCTTTGCTCCACTATGTCCCTCGTCAGAGACAATACCAATGCCGATAAAAATCCCAATTCCACCATCTTCTCCTGCACATCTTCAAACAATGTAGCTCATGCAACATTTAAAACTTGAAAATTTTCAGAATAACTACTGATCTAAAGTACCTTGTTTTGATCATTTAAAGTAACAAGATACCTAAGTATTTGAATGATTGACACTCTTTCACAACCACCACACGATCCCAGCCGGTTGCATAAAACATTAACTACATCTTCATCATTAAGCTTTTCACCCGAAACCATACCATCCACTATCAGTGAGTATAAAGCGAAAATTGCTTTTTCAAACGTTTCTTCATTATCAGACCTTATACCAAGAAAAACATCATCAACGCCTAATGTACCTAAGCTTGTATCCTCCTCCACGAAATCATCATCATCATCATCATCTTCTTCTTCTTCTTCTTCTTCTTCTTCTTCTTCTTCTTCTTCTTCTTCTTCTTCTTCTATTCCGTCTGTTTCATCTGTTTCCTCCATCTCCCTAACCTCCATAGCAGAATTCGATTCCTGTTCCGAATATAACTCAAACCTCATATTCATCATCTCCTTACACAATGCCTCCATCTTATCTTTGTTAGACAAAGGCACTTCATGGCTTGCGAATAACACAAAGCCTAAAGACCTTCCAAGATTTTGTGTCAAATCTTCTAGTCGTTTCGAAGGAGATGATCGAATATTCGAATCATCCGTTGCTGATTTGGCTCGTTTATAATCAGTTTCAAGAGATTCAATAGCTTTCTTGAGGGCCGGTAGGTCGTTTTCCTCTACACTTAGCTTCATTTCATCAAGAACCGGCCTTAATTTCTCGATAAATATTGAGAATTCTGTAATGGGTTCTGTCTGCAACGAAGACGAAGAGATGGAGTTTACAGTTGAAGAATCAAATTCAGGGATCGTCAAAGAATCTTGCTCCAAGACTGGCTCTGACACAACTGATTTATCCATCTCGTGGAACTTCGAAAACCAGCAACAATTAACAAGAAAAAGAAAATCTTGAAATCCCAGAGGAAAAAAAAGGGACTTCCGAACCAATATCAGTAACTGATCAGGGAAGCCCGATATCCTTGGTTCTTCCAAAGCAAGGACGGCAAAGGGGATTGCTTGCACCTGTAATTTGTTGTTGTTGAACACAAATGGAAACAGGAATCAAAATTCCAAACTTTTAGCAGCCCTTAATTACAAGTCAAACAAGAACATCGAGGAATATATCACAAGACGAGAAAGACTTGGACCTGGTTCTAGTCTCGCACTAGTTGTTTGTCTTCTTTTTTAGATTGAGATTCTTGACATCGTTATGTATCCAACACTCTATTTGGCATTTAAATATGTTTGCTCGATGTTCGAATGTCGAAGGTTTTCCATGATAAGATAGTATTAACTTTATAAGCTTAAATAAACAATTGCTTATAAATAAATAATTATATATTATTTTTAATTTATTTAACTATAAATATAATAAATTGCCGACATAATACCATGAGACAGTGATATGACATTGACATCTATAGAAAATTATTAACATGACTAAAAATTTGAAAATATAAGATTAAAATTAAAATTTGACGACGTAAACGACTAAAATCACAAACAAACTAATATATTGGACCAAAAATACATTTTTATCTTACTAAAAATGATAAATTCATTTTATCACAAATTTAATCGATGAAACAAATGTATATTATTATTTATTCGATATTGTTCAACATCACGGTCAAGTAATTTAATAATATTATTTATCAACATAATTCCATGTATTCAACTGCACTGAGCTTAAAAGAAGGATCCATTTTTTAGCAAAATTGCAGTTTGTATAGCATAATTGCGAAGGCAAGCATCTTTCTTTATTTCCTTTTCAGTTTCAAAATCTGCTGATTTGTAAAAGACAAAAACTTGTGTGAGACGGTCTCATGGGTCGTATTTGTGAGACGAGTCTCTTATTTGGGTAATCCATGAAAAAGTATTACTTTTTATGCTAAGAGTATTACTTTTTATTGTGAATATCCATAGAGTTGACAAGTCTCACAAATTAAGATCCGTGAGACGTCTCACATGAGACACACTCTTTGTAAAATGGAAGGGACGGTCAGCTTTTGTCGTTAATATATAATATATATGCATGGAGTATTTTAAAAAATGAGTCCTTGGGATGCTATTTTTTGTGATTAAATTGGCTTAATTTATATATGTAAGTTGATAAAAAGTTCCCCACGAGAAAATTATTTTTTAAAAAAATTCTTTTACGAGTGTTGATCCAACTCACAACTACATTGAAAAGTTACATTTTTGATATAAAAAATAATTTTTTTCATCTCACAAAATTGACATGTGAGACGATCTCATATAAATTTTTGTGATATTTAAATTATAAAATCATCGGTGATGAGGCACGACTATCTTGAAAATTAAAGGGTTTATAATTCGTTTAATTTTCATGGAAGATTTCATATGATTAAAATTTTGGGATTATTCGGTTGGCAACAAATGAAGTCAACTACTTGAATTAATACAAAATCAAAGCGTTGTTGGTCAACTTTGAGGACCAAAAGTGGTGTAAAAAAGGCGACAGTAATTTAAGGATATACGTTACAAGTTGAATTCACTGTCCAAAAAGTTGGAAGTATTTAAAGAGAAAGACCTAATTATTAAATGAATCGCTTGAAAATTGTTTGTATAAATACACAAATTATAATGTGTTCCCATTTTTCATATCTTGCGTAGATTTCAACTTTGGCTATATATTATAGTTTTCCAAGCTCAACAATTTCAATGGCTTTTTCAGCAAAGGAAATTCTTCATGTGTTGCTAGTTGACGATGACAATAACACTCATGTTTCTGTCGTAGATATGTTAAATTACTTCTCTTACAAAGGTCTGATTTCAAAAGTCAATTTTGTGATACGAATTTTTCTTATTTGATGTTCCGTGACGATTTTTCATTTTTGATTAAAAAAAAGTTTAGCTGAAAATGATATTAACTCGGTTAAGTTTGTTTCTACAAAATCAAATATATTTTCAACCCATTTGCTGCCGCAATCATGAATTATATTTTTTTAGTGTAATCTTCATTTATTCATGTGAATTGATTTTTTTTCCCTGGTTAAATGGAAAATAATTATGGCGTTCGAGGCTTGTCAATTTTAAACTAGACAAAGAAAACTTCCAGACACAGTACCTTTTTGACAGGGAACAAAATTGAGCATATTCTCAAATTTAAAAGTGAATTTTTTTTCCTATGTTTTATAAATATAGGTAAGTTAGCTATGTTTTTAAAATAAATGAGCGAGTTTTAAATCCAAATGAGTCATACATCCTTCATCATGTAAAGCACAAACATATATGCACGTATCGGGCATTCAAATTATTGAACAAGATATGTGAGATATTTCGAAATTTCGAAATCCAAATCGAAGTCGAAAATTAAGTGTGAAAATAAGTTTTTGTTAGGAAAGGATTGAAATTAATTGAAATCGCGAACTTATAAAATAAAGAGATCAGAGGAAAAGATGTGGAATATAAAGTGAAAGCAAAATGAAAAATGAAAGAAAATAAATTTATGAAATACATATTAATTCTAATAATATTTTTTAAGCAAGAAGTTTGATGTATATGATATATTTGCTCTCTCATTATGGTTTTGTCGATTGATTTCAGTGACTACTGTGAAACTTGCCTCGACAGCTATATCAATGTTATCGAAAGGAAAGGCTACATTCGATATCGTGATAGCAAATATCAACTCTCTTGATTTTTCATGGCTTCAAACTCCTCCAAGAAGCTGTGAAAATGGATTTGCTCGTGATGTGTAAGTTCTGTACTTGATTTAAGTGCATCTATTTTCTACTACTTCGAGTCGAAAATTCGTTAATCCATGCACTTGGATTAATCTTCTGTGAAAACTTTACGTTTATATATTCACGCTTTCTGTTTTTGTCAAATGTACGTGTGTTTGTTACGATTGTAAGACTTGTTTATATCCCGGCCATTTCGTTCGATCATGAAGTGATGCTAGATAACGAGGATGCCGCGACCGCGACCAAGGGTTTGGAAGAGGGAGCATTTCTTTGTGTTTCTAAGCCAATAACAATGGAGACAGTGAAGTACTTGTGGCAACATGTCCTAAGGGAGCAGATCTGCAAGCTCAAGGCAAACAAAGGGTATGGACGAATGGCGCCGGTTTACAACAATGGATTTGGAGAACAAGGTGATCCTTCAAGAGTTTACATGACTTTAGAAAACGACGGAGAAAATTATAATTCGGAAGGAAATACAGGAGGTGAGAGAACTGGAAACCAAGAGGAAGATGGTGAAGTAGAAGACGATCCCAATCTCGGTTTCATGAAAAGGAAGGTTTGGACTGAATGGACCGAAGAACTACATGAAAAATTTGTGGATGCGGTCATCCAACTTGGTGAAGGAAGTATATCTCTCTTTGTTATATATATGTCCTCTAGGGTTAATGTTTTTTCTTCATTACATCAATTCTTCCTTTGGAAATATGTCAGATTTCTATTCATATGTGACTAATTAAAACAGGATGTTACCCTAAAGAGATCCTTGACCTGATGAACGTACCTGGGCTCACAAGAATGCAAGTGGCGAGTCATCTTCAGGTTTGTTTACTACATTCTCTAAACATGATGTTATTTATCATAAATTTGAAGATGGCAACCATTTTACATATATATAATCTCTACAGAAATGCCGTGGCGGAACGTGGTTATCACCACATGATAGAAAATACAAGACAGGAATCACTGGGACTTCATCCCCGCCAGAGGCGAGGGCGCCTCGAACTAAAATAAGAAGGTTTGGTTCCATGCCTATCATAGGCTTCAACCCTCAAAACATCAAAGAAAATCAAGAAAAGAGTACTCTAGATGAGGAGCTCAACATGAACTCATCGGATGCCGAAGGATACCAACCCCAGATTCAACCTCAAGATATTGGTAATGATTATAACAATGCATATGGTCATGTTGAAAATAATGCTGGAGCCATCAACATGTGGCAGCTAGGGTTAAGTTTAGCCATGGATAACCCATATATGGCCCGTGAACGTTTTCCGTATGGTGATCGAGTTGCGCTCGGGCATGGAGTTGGCTTCAACGGCTCGATACCACACCAAAGGAACCTTGCTCATGAAGATACATTCGAGTTTCGAAACGCGAATTTCATTGTTCAAAATACTCCTGCTGTACAACAAGAACCAGGGATCATCAACGACATTAATGGAAGCTTGCATGCTCTTGATCTAGAGCAACTCTACTCTTTGCAGTTCACTGTTTTTCCTGATGCGAAAAATGGACAATGGATTTGTGAAGAACCAGGAAGTGCTACCTGATTATAATAAAGAAAACCCAAACGCTAGAAAGAGGAAGAGACAATTCATATTATGTTTTAAATATACATTAAATAAAATAATATTCGACTGGCTAAATTAAAACTTGTGTAGTGCTGTATATTTAATTTATAGAGAATAAATATTGGAGATATCCGGGTTCCATTGGTCCTAACAAGTGATATTAGAGCCATGGTCTAGATCGAGCCATGTGGGTGGAATCCTTGATACCTAAACGAAGGAGGTGAGAGCTCCCGGTAAAAATCCTTGATTAAACTCTCGAGGTGGTTGATGCTCCCGGTATTCATGTAAGGCGTGCGCTACAACGCAGTGAAGTGGAGTAAACTCGATTGGAGGGCAAATAAGGCTTGAGGGGAGGCTCGGACTATGAGAATAATAGTGGAACTTCGTTTGAGGGGAGGATTGTTGAGATGTAACCAAAGTCCCACATTGGAAGATCTAGAGAAAAATCATGGGTTTATAAGATGGAATGATATCTCTATTGGTACGAGGCCTTTTGGGTGGTTCCAAAAGCAAAACCATGAGGGTTAAAACTCAAAGTGGACAATATCATACCAGCGTAGAGATACCAGGAAGTGCTACCTGATTATTATAATAAAGAAACCCAAACGCTAGAAAGAGGAAGAGACAATTTATATTATGTTTTAAATATACAATAAATAAAATAATATTCGACTGGCTAAATTAAAACTTGTGTAGTGCAGTATATTTAATTTATAGAGAATAAATATTGGAGTTTGTCTTATATGCTTCTCGTTATTTGTATTTATATTTCTATCTCTTTTATTAATTAGTATCGGGAGGTCATTTAATTATTGGTAAATGATTTCTTTACCCATTAACTTGTGTGATTTAGAGTTTTGGTTTATATATGAAGTTGTTAAAATTTGGTTTAATACACAAAATTTTAATATTCATATATTTTTTGATTTGTTGGAATTTTCGAAGATAAGTCCGCATTTTTCGATCCGTGGTTGGACCAAAATAATCTAAAATAAAAAAGATAATGTACAGTTGACCAAAACCAAACTTTAAAAACTTAATGAATCAAATTGAATAAGTCACTAAACTTAAAAATAACAATGAAATTACTCAATTAATTACATGATTTTGACAATAAGAAATAAAATCAATCATCAGAACATAGTTATAATATTATAATTGATGTGTATTCAACGTGGGAAATTTATTGACTTTTAATGACTTTTGTAGATTTTAAAAATCTAGAGGTATTCAATCAAGACTTTTGTATACTCTATAGAAGTCTTGTGGTATTCAAAATAGACTTTCATGGAGTTTTAAAAAGTCAAGTGGTATTCAACATTGACTTTTATAAACTCTATAAAAGTCTACAGGTATTCAAATTTTCCATGGACTTTTAATAACTACATGGAATTCATTGACATACAAACATTAAAGGCTAAGGTACAACTACAAATTGTAAAAAATTGTATTTGGTTCACCCCAAAGATTTGAATGGATTTTTAAAACTTCTAACTCTCTCTCTGTCGCTTCACATCACATATCTTCATATTCTCTTCTCTCATCTATTTCTATTACTCTCTCAAATTTTCGAAGTGTATCTCTATATATATTTTCATCTTTCTTTTTCAAATTTTTCATTTTTTTGGCTGATTGTTCATTTATTAATTTTTTATTTTAATAACACGGAGAAATTTTGAATTATAGAATTGATTTTGTGATTTTTAATTTATGATTTATACAAATTAATGTAATATTCAATAATAATAAAATATGATCAAAAAAATGTTGTTTAATTCTTAATAATTGAATAGTTTCGTAACAACAATGATTTTTTAAATTCATTTTCGTATTTTTAATTAATATGTAAACTATGATATTTTTATACAAAATTATATTCACACAATAATAAATAATATTATTTTTACATTTATATTATCAATTTAAAAATAAGATTACATGTTAATCAATTGATGTATTTTAAAAAATTTACAAACATGCATATAAACCCACATATATATACATGTAAGGATTAAACGATTTGACTTTTAAATAAGTAAATTTATTTATTAATATATATATTAAAAATAATTTCAAATTGAATATGTTATATATGTCAATTAATTATTGGTTCAAAGAAATTAATAAAAAATCACATGTTATAGTTAAGTACAAAATTTATAAAATTCTATAAAAAAAAATCTACAAAAGTCTATAAAAATCTTGCAAAAAAGTCTACATAAATCCACATAAATCTGTTTATAAATCTGTGAGATTCCATAAAAGTCAATAAAAATTTATCAAATTCCAAAAAAGTCTATAATTTAAAAAGTCATTAAAAGTCATCAAAACTCTGAATTGAATACACCCCACTAAGTCGGACATACAAAGCTAAAAATATCTCAATTATTATTTATTATAATTTATTGCATCCATTGTCATGACTAACTATTATAAAGAGGGGTCCATCAAGTTTTCTAACACAATGTTCAATTTCTATCATTAAAATCATTTAGAGCATGTCTTTCGTAAGACGATCTCACGAATTTTTATTTGTGAGACGGGTCAGTCCTATCGATATTTCAAATAAAAAGTAATACCCTTATCATAAAAAGTGATATGTTTTCACGAATGACCCAAATAAAATATTTGTCTCACAAAATACGACATGTGAGACCGTCTCAAAAGTTGTTGTCAACCATTTAATATTTCTCAATGTTTTCAAATGGCAAAATAAATTAATTAGTTCTGTAGATGTTGATTTGAACATGTCAAAAAAATTCAAAATTAAAGTATTAGACAAAAATACATTTTAATTATATACTTTTTAACTAAAATATCATTAAAATGTGTTTGATCGTATATTAATGATGGTATGACGACGATTACAACTCCGTGTAATCAAAACAATTAATAAAACGTGTCGTCCTAGGAAAAAAAAGATTTCGAGTTCGAGTTCGAGATTGTATGTTTTGATCAGTAAAACATAGAAATTAAGGGGAAGTTGTAAGAGAGGTTGTGGTAAAAATTGGAATGGGAGGTGCAAGTAGAGTTTCTTTCGTGAATAAAAAAAGAAGTTCGGTTCAATTATTGTTATTCACAAAAATGAAATATTTTTTATGAAAAAAAATTAAATTGCCCGATATTTATTTATTTTTCTTGAACCGGTCCGAGGGAACAAAGTCTTAAGAAAAACCAATCCGTCGGCATCTGCTCCACCAGCCAAATCAGTACCGAATCCCTGCTACTTTTCAAATCTGAACCCTAAATTAATCCGTTCCATTCAATTTCAGTGGTCAAGGTTCAGAAGTTGGAACTCTGCTTCTCACCGTAGGGCTCTCTTTTTCTGCTCTTATCTGACATACTTGAATGGGTAAGTTCATCGCCACATTCGTATATATTTTGGCTTTTATTTGGAAATTGTTAAATTCTTTTACTTTTTAGCGTGTAAATGTCAGATTCTTAGCTTGATTTTGGGGAATTTTGAGGAAAAAAAGTGAAAATTTGGAGACAATAGTGTTTCAATGGAGTTTTTGTTATTTCTACATATTTTTATATGCATTTGCTTCATCGTGTTGAGGTTTTCTCCGTACGAATTCTGCTTATTGTTTTGCTGTTATTGGACTGCAGAGATTGCAGCATAAGTATAGCAGTCGTTCCAATGTTAATTTTTCGTTCTCCAGGTTCTCGTTCTCCCCTTTCCTTGGTGTGTGCGTAAATATATCGTGGTTTTTATTCTACAACAAGGTTCATGCAAACTTGCTGATTTTGCATTTTCCTTCATACTTTGTCCAGGTATCAAATTTCCGGCTATTCGTATATGTTACCCTGAGGTGTCCAGGCTTAAGAGTAACTTCAATATGTGCATATTTAGTAAATTTCACACTGGCGCTGAGTTAGTTTCAAGAGGGGTAACCTCAAATTTCTTTGTTTCGGGTCTTTGTAATTTCACCATGTATTTTATGTACTGATAAATTTTTGGAATGTGGACAGAATCCCTGCTTTTTTCGAACTCTTCTTCAACGGCAGCATGGAAGAACACATATTTTAGCTGCGAGAAGAGATTATCAGCCGAGCTACGACAATGACTCAAACATGGAGCCTTTTTGGGTGAATCCATTAAGAGAGGCTATCTGGTATCTTATTTAAGGATTTAAAACGAAGAAATGGAGAAAAGTGAATAAAAGCAACAAAAAGAATAATAGAATTTGAACATTTATAAAAAAAAAAAATTAATCAGTATCCAAGTTGGTCTGTTACTAACTGCAGATTCCTATATTCGTATATTGTTCAACTTGAATGGGTTAATAGTTTTTCATGAACTGTAGATAACACCATCCTGATTGGTTAATGATCTATTGTTATTCAGGGGTGTTCGAACTTTACTTGGATTTTTAATTGAACAACCTAGCCAGTTAAGGTACATAGAGTGGCCAAGCTTTCAAAGAACGGTTAGTCCCTAAAGTGTTGTTTTCCTTCTGCTGGTGTATTAAGAGAATTTTCATTTTTTTCTATGAATTACACTTAAAAACCTGGTTGCCTTTGGTTTTTTGCGATTTTTGTTTTGCATGCTTTATCGCAGCTTTAAAGTACGGTCTTATCTAGGTACCTTGTAGACAAGATGCTATTATGTCGTCATGCAATACATGACTTGCAATTAGTGCTTAATTTTTTTTCTCGTCGAAATGCAGAAGTATTTAAACCATTATTTTCTTTCAGATATGTGTGTGTGCGTGTGCGCATCAGAAAGAACCTTGTTTACGGATATTAAGAAAGTTGAAAGTGTTTACATACAATTCAATTAATCATTTTTTGGAAAATTAGGGTATTAAGAAAGTTGATGGGAAAATGAACCACTTCATTACTTGGTAAATAAGAAATAAAAACATCATCCTTCAAATGTACCTACAGTTGGGGATGTAATGATCTTGGTGGTAAGAACATGGATCCTTCCTTTTTCTAGTGGTTATGATAAGGATTGAGGGGGACAGGCACAGCAAGAAGCTGAGTGTCCGTTAATAAATTCTCAGCCCATCCCTCTATGGCAAGAAATCATTCAGTGCTCCACTTCAATGCGATTCTAAAGTGCTTCCTGATGAAGAATAAGTAGATTGATTCGAGCGTACAGATCATAAATATTATGCAATAGACTGTGAAATGATTAGCAGTTCCACTGTAGGACGTAGCCGACAGCCTGACCTTGCTTTATTTGATTTTCCTTTTTCGGCTGGTGAGGTGGAGAAAATTTTTGGCCTGTCACTAATTTCTTGGTGATGTAACTTGTGCATGTACTCTTTTTTTCCAAACGGAGACATATGTGACTCAAGTAACTCGTGCTAGTCGTTTGTCTATAAGAATGTCTTGTTGTTGGTTCATCGCTTTGACCATGAATTCACTATCCTCTACAGCTTGAACTCAAACTGCCAAGTAATCTTGTTTTTAAAATTTCATCCTACACAGCTTGGAGACTGATCTGCATTTCATTTCTTTATTCCACAGCTGAAGACGGCTACCCTGACTCTTGTTCTTGTTGCTTTGCTTATTGTTGCCCTGGCCTCGGTTGATTCAGCCTTGTCTTATCTACTTGCCTTGTTGTTGAGGAGAAAGGCATGATTTTGATTCCGTATATCATACAGAACACGAGTTCCTCAATCTAAAATGTTTGATATTTTTAATGGTTTATTCGCTTAGGTTCAAATATATGCACTTAAATTGATACATGTGAATTCGAAATTCACGCTACTAAATTCACCCAAGTAACTCGAATGATTTTTGAAACCATATATGCATAATTCATGCTTCAAAAATAATTCATAATTCAAATACCTCAGTTCATACACCCTTCTAGGATTTTAGAAATCGGTCCTATGTTTTGCTGTTTGAGACTGCCATTAGTTTGATTTTTTTAATTTTTTTATTAGTTATAAATCTTATGATTTGAAAATTGCGTCAATAACGACGAAATTTTATTTTGACGCTTGATTAAAGTTAATTTTGAAAAATTAAGTAATCTTTTTTATAAATAAAAAAAAAAACTGAGTATTAAAAAAAATTCGTATTCATTATCAAATTCAAAAGTCAAGTATAAACCATTGTGAAATATGATTCACATATTTGTTCCTTTTAATCTTTTAGTCAAATATCAAGGTAATCGGTTGCATAGAATTTCTCACAACTTAAATTAAAGCTCACTTTTCTATTAATATTACTAAAGTCTGCGTAATTTCTTGTGTGTGTTTTTTGCAAAACTTTTGACTCGACGAATCCACCTCAAGTTTTCATAAATTTGTGGGCTGGTCAGTTATCTTATCTTCTGTATATAAAAGGAACACTTGGGATGAATGAAAATCATCATCTCTAACATCATTTATCCAAAAAAAAAAAATGAAAGTAGTCCTATTATTTGTGTTCCTATTGTCCACCCATCTTCAAGTACTTAATGCTCTAAACTGTTTCTTCACAGCTAAATGTATGGTTTATGTAGCCGATCAACTCCCCCCCAATTCTGGAAAACTGGAGCTGCACTGTGCATCTAAGGATGACGATCTCGGATTTCATACATTATATCCGACTCAATCTTTTTATTTCAGCTTTTGCGAGAATCTGTGGCCGAATACTGTATTCTTCTGTCATCTCTGGTGGGGGCAGAAATCTATGGCTTTCGACGTTTTTGATTCAGACTGGCACGAAAAATGCGGTAATACATGTTCCTGGGGAGCAAGAGAAGATGGGATTTATTTTGAGGGCCGTAAGGTTTTCGATTGGAGGATCAATCAAACTAATTACCAGTCTTTGTCCCGTTAGGACATCTCGTGTTTAAATCATGTCATCTGTACAACTTGTTTCCCTAAATAATATATCATATTAAATCAAGTTTTCGGGCATTGACTTAATTTACTCGTTAACCAATTTCAGTCAACCCTATTAAGTGTGTCAGTCAACCAAATCGAATTGAATATTAGTCAAAATTCAAGAATCGAATCGAATCGAATATATTTAGATTTGAGCTTGATTTGAAACTCAAAATATTTTAATTGTTTAACTCGAGTTGGGCTCGAAAGGAAGTTCGAGTTTATCTCGAAATCTTTGAATATATTCGAAACATATTAGAATTATTGTTCGGATAGTAATGTTCGAGAATGAATATAAAGCTCTTGAAACTTCTAAAAGGTTCCAAATGTGTGTGTGTGTATTCAATATATAATATAATTATACTAATAAAAATACTAAGACTCGCAAGTGACATGTGAACTATAGAAAAAAATAATTTTGGTTCGAGTTCGACTAAAAAAAAAGTTTGTACATATTCGAGTTTGGCTCGAGTTTGATAAATTCAAATACGAATCAAATATTTATTGAGTCGGTTCAAAAAACTCGTGAACCAGATGGATTTATACTCATATATGATTTAAATTTGTTACACCCGTCTCTATCCCTAAATCTGAAAACTTCATACTTGATTACCCAATTATTTAATCAGATCCAAAAATATCTTCATATTTTTTTCATTCATGTCGAGTATCAAGTTTTCTAACGGGTTAGGAGAAAATTGTCATTTCTATTACGAACGATCACGTGACATTTCATACATCAACATCATGTCGGTGACACATCGGCACCACATTGCTAACATGTTGGAAGAAAATAAAAAAATAACAAACAAAAACAAAGAAAACCGACCAAAATTGATATTTGACCAAAATCACAAATAACTAAATATGTGACGTCAAAAAGGCAGTTTTAAAACATTATAATTATGATTATCTTAGTGATTTAAACCATCGTTATTATTTTACTTTTTTTTAATTGATTTTATTTTTTCCCAAATGGTTACAGATAATCTATTTGTGCGTTTTTTTTATGTTTATTTATTTATTTTCATTTTTTTGTAAATTCATTTATTGAGTTGGTGGTAAGTGTGCAATTCATAACTTTTAAATTATATCACGTTTTGATTGTTCTACTCAATAATTTATCTCAGATAATTATACTCTTTGTAATCAATGTGAATCAAACTCGTAACATTGACTTTGATACCAATTGTAGAATCGAGCGATTTAGCTTTACCAAATGTTTTAACTGGTGATAATAGTACAACTGAAATCTTTTAAATTGTACAGCCACTCAAACATCATGTTTGATTGCTCAACATATTATTAAGAATTATCACACCCCAAATCTCATAATTTATTTTTTTGAAAAGCTACCACCACATTACCAAAGTACATATAAAATTAAATATGATAAAGAATTTTAAAAAATATACAAGAACAGAGTTGCGCTTAGTGAAAAATAAAGTAATAAAGTGGATCTTGTTCAATAAATGAAATAAAATAAAATAAAGCTACATCAGAGAATGAGCTTTTAACGAAGTTTACATTTACTTTCTGTAATTTAATTTTGTACAATATATTGAAAATTAAAGAATAAAGTTAACTCACTCAGCTTTATTGCTTTAGCTTAGCATGTTCTTTCTTGCATTTTAGGTATTGAATAATGTGATTTGACCTCTAAGGATTCTTTGGTGACTTTACTAGAAATACCTTAAGTATGTTTCAGAACAATTTTTTTAAAAAAAAAAATTGGCTAAATATAATTACCAATACCAATTAAATATTATATTTCATTACATTTCTCTAATTTTTCTACCATTAACTTTTTTCTTTTTTAAGTATAGCTATCAAAGACTGGTCTAAAAAACAAATAACTATGTTTTAAAAATTAGGGGCATTTGTCCTTTTTGCATGAGATTCCTGGCTTGTTAGATTACAAGTTGTTGATCAGAACATAATTATATTTATTTATATTTGTAGAAGTGCGAACTGCATTTACTTATGTGGTAATGAATCAAGCTGTTAGGCTCATAAGTCTGGGAACTTTACTTTTTATACTCGTGATAGTGCTGAGTGCATTTACTTTGGTGCTAATAGTCAGGCTCATGAGTTCGGAGAGGTGTATGTCTATCTGTCAGGTAATGTCTCATATCCCTTAGAGATTAGTCTTATCCTTTCTCTATGGACGATCATGTCTCCAGTAAAGATAATATTATTCGTTAAGATCCGACGTCACTTTTTATGGCTCACATAGATAACCAGATCAAGCGGCGGAATGTTATAAGTTTGACGTACTTAAACTTCTCAGGATCACGTATCTCAATATTACTTTCACTCAATCATGTTTAACTTAACATTAATTTAGGAACACTTAATTCAAATCCATTTTGTTTGGAGATACAATTTTAATAGTGATTACGATGATAAATTGAAATTCATCTATTTCTCAAAATCAAATATCTCACTTCAAATCAGATATATTAATCCAATATATAAATAGTAGTTGGATGTAATTATTTTTAGTTGGCTATTTGATAGTAGTATTAAATTATTTAGGATGGATTTTCGTTTTGTTTAATCATCATGATAAACGACGAAAATATAACTCAGAAATAATAATATCAACAACTTCAACTCCTATCAATGAAAAAAATGTAAATAAATATAGTTGATAGATTAATTTGTTATAATGAATTATATGAAAAATATTATTAGATTGTAAACTTTATTATTATTATTATTATGATGTGAGCTCTTCCAACTATAAATTTAGAATATAAAATAAAATGCATTTAGTTTTGCTAGCGACCAAAAAAAAAAAATGCAACAGCAATAATAAATGAGAAGCCTTCAAAGGACAAGGGTGACCTTTTCGAGTCACTTATTTTGTCTACTTTCTTCCTGTGGGTCCGCTTAAGTTTCATAGTTGGTTATCACGTCTTATAATTATAATGTTTATTATAAATTAATTACTTTCAATATATTTTTGGCTAATTTTTTTTATTATAATAATTAAAATTATCACGTCTTAAAATATGTTTGGCTAATTTTTTGATATTTAAATCAAGTTGTTAGGAAAGTAGACTTTTAAAGACGAAATATGTAGTTTTTACCATTGTTCTAAAAAGTCGTTTAAGCTCGACAAAAACGTCCTGCTTCGAAGAAAAGCGGGAAAAAAGTGGTCAAATTACAGTTTGACCAAATTAAGTGTAATTAAAGTGTTTAATTAAACGTGCTTAAATACAATTAATCGCATCTTTTTATTTTTTTAATTTTTTTATTTTGATGGTGTGTCTTTTTATTTTAAATAATAAATTATGTTCATAATTTAGATGTTTATTTTTAAATTTTAATTATAATTAAGCGTATCTGATAATGATTTGACAAATATTTAACGTTTTTAATATAGTCTAGTTGCAATAACAAATAAAGATTGTAATTTTGAGATTTTTATGCTTTTATAAATATGCGAATTAATTCATCAGACTTAAATTTATCATATTTATATATTATTTTATCTATTTATTAGTTTAATATAATTACAATTACACTAAAGATAAAAACTGTTTTTCCACGCTTAAGTGTGCTAATCTCGCTTAAGCTTTCAAGCTTGGAGCTCGGCATTTTCGCTTCGGGACGGTTCACGTTTTTTAGAACCTTGGTTTTTACTATTATTTATTGAGTATATCTGATTTTTTTTTAAATATAATTTAGCGTTTCAAGTATGGATTTTTGCACTATACCATAGTTTTATTTGTTGATATACAATAACCCTCACTACTTTAGAAGCTTTAAATGAAATATAATTAATGCACTTTAAGACCATTAAATAAGGAGCAAGCAAATAAAACACAATACATTTTATTTTAATATACATATATGAGAGATTTTAAAAAATGAAAGAAAGAAAAAGGGAGAGATTAGTTTGCTCACAAACATCAGTCTTATAGGTGTTATCGACATGTTGTTTCTTGTTTGTCGTTATTTTAATGAAAAACTAAAACCATATATATCAGTCTTATAGGTCTCATTTGAGACCGTCTCACGGATCTCAATTTATGAGACGGATCAACCCTACCCATATTCACAATAAAAAGTAATACTCTAAACATAAAAAGTAATACTTTTTCATGGATTATCCAAATAAAGATCCGTCTCACAAAATACAACCTGTGAGACCGTCTCACACAAGTTTTTGTCTATATATATTGATATATTTTCTATCAGTTGGGTTTATTTATGTGTTTAAAATAATATTTATTTATTGGACATGATAAATATATTAAACAAAATTAGTTAAAATAAATTGGAATAAAAAAATTGATTAAAAGTGAGAAGGGATTTAGTTTTAGTAGAATTGGGGATTGACACTGAGCACTAATAATGGAAAACACATCACACCCACTATGTCTCTTTCATCCTTCCATTTGTCAGGTGTGTAAGAAGATTTAGGAGCCAAATCCGGAAACCAGGAGCAATGTGTTTGTTAATCTTGGCTCCCATCCAATCCAAAGTTTCTTACGATTAAAAATTCAAAAAGACGGTTCGAACAAGGGAAAGTTATTTAAAAATCCCCAATCATAATATTTTTTTGCATTCACTTCTTACCCACAAAATTGTGGTACTATTTCATACAAAATGTGGTACACTTTATGTGGAAATGTGGTACACTTCATGTGGAAATGTGGTACTAAAAAAGTACCTAGGGACTGAAAACAAAGAAAAAAAGCGGCTGGGGACTGAAGCCAAATTTCCCGTTCGAACAAAGGCTGAAAGAGACAAGAGAATTCTTGATTTTTTGTTTTTTATTTGAGAAATGAACTAGGCCGTAATTGGTTTTTGTTTCACTCTATTTCGCTTTCTCTGTCAACCGATAACTCCGCTTTTTCTAAATTCTTTGACACCTAATTTTGGAAAATAATCACCAGAGACAGGGTGACCATTTTGAACAAATCAAAAGAATTGTAGAGTTCTTGAATTTTTATTCTCGATTGTGGGTTCTTTTTGTGGTGGATGCTCACATTCATCTTTCTCTGTTCCCATAGATATATCTATGTACTGTGTTTGAAAACACACGGAAAAGATACCCATTTGAGAAAATGAGCCAGAGAATACACCATTCATAGATAAGGTGTCTGTCTGTCTTTCATTTTGGGTTGTGCGTTTGTTATCTATTTAATATTTGGCCATTTGGGTCGTCGGAATTATGGTTGTTGATTTGTTTTTGGAACTCAAACCCCTGACTCAGAGAAAAATTGATCTGGGTCAAGGTCAAAATTTGCCAGAAAAATGAGTTCTTGAGGATGTGGAGAAGGAGGAGAGATTAAAGGGTGTGTGTTTTAAAGAGAATGAACAAAGAATTGAGTGGCATTGTGAAGGCTTGGGAGGCAAAGTTGAAGAAATCACAAGCGATTGCAAAGAAAAGGGCAAACAGCATATTTACAAGAATGTCTGTGGCCCATGTAGACGACGATGATGAAATTTGTAATCCTAGTGAGTCTCATCATATTGAAAAGGTTTTTCCCGATGAGGATATTTATATGGGACAATGGGCGGATAATTGCCCCAACGGCCATGGCAAATACTTGTGGGCGGATGGATGTATGTACGTAGGTGAATGGTGTAAAGGCAAGAAAATGGGTAAGGGGAAGTTCACCTGGCCCTCGGGTGCGACATATGAGGGACAATTCAATAATGGTTTCATGGATGGCGAAGGTACCTATACAGGGTCCTCAAATGATAGTTATAAAGGTTCTTGGGTGGTGAATATGAAGCATGGTAAAGGGGTTATGAATTACGTTAATGGTGATTTTTACGAGGGGCAGTGGCGTCGGGGGCAGCCTGATGGGAAAGGGAGGTATCGATGGAGCAATGGGAATCAGTATATTGGACATTGGAAGAATGGGAAGATGAACGGCAATGGAACTATGATTTGGAGCATTGGTAATCGATACGACGGTTGTTGGGAGGACGGTTTGCCAAGGGGAAACGGGACATTCCGTTGGGAGGATGGAAGTTTTTATGTTGGTGTGTGGAGCAAGGATCCAAGGGAGCAGAGTGGAACTTATTACCCTTCTAGTGCTCAAGTAGGTGGTGGTTTTGATTGGAATCCTCAAGAAATGTATTTGGTGAACTTGAGAGATTGTAGGATTAGTTCTGGTGAAAAGATCCCTATATTCCCTTCACAAAAGACAGTTAATTGGCCTTGTGAAGGGGAGTCCTTTCAAAAGAAATCAGCTTGGAAGAGTTACAAAGAGATTGATGCGGGGGCGAAGAGAGCATCTGTGGATGCAATGGAGAGCAATGGAGGTGATCATTGCTTGGGTTCCGAATATGATTTAAGTTGCGATGTTACTAGTGAAAGTTTAGGTTCCGGAAGAGAAGTAGACGAAGGGTTGGGAGCTGAAGAATCAGATTCCTCACAAAGATGTAGTAGGCCTCGTATCGTGGTAAAGCCAATTAGAAGGCAGGGACTTACTATATCAAAAGGCCATAAACATTACGAGCTCATGCTCAATTTGCAGCTAGGAATAAGGTATCAACTTCTGTAGGATGATTTGTATAGAAATGTTCTTTTAAGTTGGCATATTTATCAACATTTTCATACATAATGTGGCTCTTTGGTATAGAATTCAGAGAGAGAGACAAAACGGGGCACTCTAAAAATTTATTCTTTTGCTAGTGACATTGGATCATTCTGTTTATCTTTGCTAATTCTTTATAGTCACCTGTAACGTCCAATTCCAGTTGCGAGGCACTACACCTACATTTTGAATGCAATAAGTGTCGATTTTACACTTGATGAATATTTGTGTAATGTATTGTGCTATTTTTGTTTGTTCATCTTTCTGCTTCTGGCTCATTTGTACCTCTATTCAGACATTCTGTAGGAAGACCTGCTCCAGCTACATCCCTCGATCTAAAAGCTATGGCTTTTGATCCCAAGGATAAAATATGGACACGATTTCCCCCAGAAGGATCTAAACACACCCCACCGCACCAATCTTGTGAATTCAAATGGAAAGATTACTGCCCACTAGTTTTCAGGTGAGGTACTAATACTACTGCAACCATTACATTGTTTTTCAGAATATTTATCTGTCGTGGGATGTTTTATTATAAGCTTTATGTTCCTTGCGCATCTGCGTGTATTTTCATTTTGAGTTTAAATAGATTTGAAATATGTTCTCGATTCGATTCGACTAGACTTGATATTATAATTTCAGGACTCTTAGAAAGTTATTCAAGGTGGATCCTGCTGATTACATGATATCCATATGCGGCAATGATGCTCTTCGGGAGCTCTCCTCGCCTGGGAAAAGTGGAAGCTTCTTTTACTTGACAAATGACGATAAATACATGATCAAAACCATGAAAAAGTCGGAAGTAAAAGTGAGTTTTGAATCTCGGTTACCAGTGATACCTTTTAGAAAAAACTAATCTATTGGTTGGTTACAGAGTCGTATATATTTCAGTATCAGATTATAGATTCATGTCAGAATTTTTGTGTCCAATGTGAGAAAAGTACTCTATGAACGTTCAACTTTTTATCGATAGCAGGTGCTTAAAAGAATGCTACCAGCTTATTACAAACACGTTCGGGCATTTGAAAACACTCTGGTTACCAAATTTTTTGGGCTTCATTGTGTTAGGATGACTGGACCTGCACAAAAGAAGGTATATATCAATTTCAAGATGGAATTTTTCATCATGAATTTCCATTCTACAGAAGCATTTATGATAGAAGTTCATTGTCCGCTCGATAAACAGGTGCGGTTTGTCATAATGGGAAACTTATTCTGTACCGATTATGCTATCCATAGGCGTTTCGACTTGAAGGGCTCTTCCCATGGGCGGTTAACTGACAAACCTGAATCGGACATTGACCCAACAACTACTCTCAAGGACCTCGATTTGAACTTCATTTTTCGATTACAAAAGTCGTGGTACCAAGATTTCTGGAGGTACTTCCATTATAGTTAGGTGAACATGTCGGTTTCGCCTAGTATGTCACTTCTCGTTTAAATTTGATCCGTATCTCATAAGAGAACAACACAAAATTTGTCAAATATATATTTTTAGATGCTTAAAAATCTCTTACCACTAATATTTAACTTGCAGGCAAGTGAATCGAGATTGTGACTTTCTTGAACTGGAGAGAATCATGGATTACAGTCTTTTGGTTGGTATTCACTTTCGAGAAATATCCCATTCAGGGCAACCATTAAACACCGAGGCTTGTGTTTCCGATGTTCAAACTTCACAACAATCTAGATCAGATGTAGACACTTACACCAATCATAACCGGTATGCACAAGATGCTCGTTTTTGAAAAAAAATATTATTGAATTCTGTGTTTCTTCATTAATATCCATGTTTTTACAGGTTGACATCGATTAACTTAGGCTCGAATATGCCAGCAAGGGCAGAAGTGACTGTGAGAAGAAACAACCCTGAGGCTCAGCCTGTTGGTGAACCTACAGGGGAGTACTATGATGTTATCCTAGTATTTGGTATAATAGACATTTTACAAGATTACGACATCAGCAAGAAACTCGAACATGCCTACAAGTCGTTCCAGTTCGATGCTACTTCAATATCTGCTGTCGAGCCTAGGCAGTACTCTAAACGTTTTCGGGATTTTATATTCAGAATTTTTACAGAAGATATTTGAATTCAACAACACATCGACTGGTATAATCCCAGATGAATTCAGCAAGCCACATGGCACGGTTGGTTCATTATTTGATGATGATCAACGCTTGCGAGAAAGACGAAACACAAGGTTTTCTCCCTTGTTGGCTAATGGTGGCTCTCACTCTGCTATGAATTTTATTCAAAGAAAACGATTTATTGTATTTATAGAATCGGAAAAGTTGCGATAACCGGTGATCCGGTTCGCATCGAGCAGATGTACACTAGATTAGGTGGTGACAACGTCAAGGGTTGATTTTTTGTGCCCATTTTTTTTGTACCTTGCATAGGAGGAAAAAAATGTAATACAAAAAATTTAGTTATACAATTGAAGATGTGGAGATCCATGAAGTAACCATTTACTTTGAATAATTTTATATTACATGGGAAAAAATCACAAAATTTATAAATACAAATAATAATTATGCTTTTTACGTGCTTGCATGTTTATGACTAATTGTTTTTCATTTAGAATCAAAGCCAAAGTTTGGGAGACGGGCCAATGGTTTCACCCTCTCACAGATTAGCCGGTTCTTTGTGTTAGATCCCTCCTCCTCGCGTGTGTTGTAATAAAAAAAAAAGCCAAAGTTTGGTTGATTGAAACTTTAGTTTCTGGTTGCAAAGCACGTCTGATCTTGACGGCAAAGTGACCTTTGCATTGCCGAGACCACAATAGAATAGAATTTCATTATAATATATTGACTTATTTTGCGATTTAATAAAAAATATATTAAATATTCTATTGTCGCGAGTTATAAATTATTGTTCACAATTTTTTTTTTAGTTATGTTACGTAAGGAATATTATTTAATATATGTTGATTTGTATGAAAAGTATTAGACATACGAAAAACATTATATTTTATGTCTAAATTTTATATTTTTTGTTAGTTATGTTATAAAGAAATATTGTATAATATATGCTGGTTTTAGTTTTAAAAAAATTGTTTTTTATGTCAGAAATAGTGTTTTTATATTAGGTACGGACCAGATTTATTATCTTACGAATATAACTATGAGATCGCTGCACATAAGACATACTTTTTAATCTAAAATGAAGCAGAATGTTATCATTAAAATGCCGTTTTTCAAACCCCGATTACATAAGTCATTTCAAATATATTTTTCTTCATATACTCATTAAACAAATTTATTTAATGGCAATATAATCTAAGGTTATTTAGATAATTGACCAATAAAATTAGTTAATTAAGAAACAACAATTTGCAATTTGTCTTGTTGGTTAATCAGGCCCTTATCTCTAAACTTTTAATTTTTAATTGGACTTACTACTTTGTTATGGGCCTTAACATCTTCCTCTTTTGATTTTTTGGAACGGATTGGGCCTTGATTCAATTCGTAATATTAATAAAAAATAATAATTTTAAAATTTTCAAAATAATAATAATAATAATAATTTATTTATTGAAGGAACAAACCAATTTTTTTTTTTTTTTTTTGGGTGGGAAACAGCTTATCGAAGCTTCCGAGGTAGGTAATTACTGTCTCAAAGTTATATAAAATACATTACTAACATTTTAAAATTTCTAATTCATATTTCTCTTCTTTTTGTTCATCAATATTGCTTTTAGAAAAAGTCGTACTTGATCATTATTAAGCGCGATTGTATACTGCTAACATCACTGATTTTTATTTTTTTTATATATAAAATCTCTGATTTTTATTCTCTCTTCTTCTTATTCATCAATTTTGTTATTTAAAAAAATCGCACTTAAGCGTATTTAATGACACTTAATATGATCGACCTATGTTAGACCTTTTTTTTTTTAACCATTTTTGATGGAATTGTAGCGTTTTAATGAAACTTCGAGCTTAAGCGAGAATAAACAAGACTTAATCAAAATTTTAAACACTGATTATGATTATTTATCGAATATATAATAGTTACCGCATATAAAAAAATTAGTATCAGCATCACGTAAATTGGCTTGAGTTTAGAGTTAATTTGTATTTGAACAATTTATTCCGAAATACAACTTCGAACTAAAAAAATTTCCAAATCCAGTTGACAAAAACTTGTGTGAGACTGTCTCACGGGTCGTATTTGTGAGACGAATCTCTTATTTGAGTCACCATGAAAAAATATTACTTTTTATGTTAAGAGTATTATTTTTTATTGTGAATATGAGTAGGGTTGACCCGTCTCACAGATTATGCTCCGTGAGACGGTCTCACATGTGACCCACTCAACCCAGTTCGTTAAGTTAAATATTAAAAAAAATTAATGATAATAGATAATATTAAAAGTTTGGCATATTATTATTATTATTATTATTATTGTTATTATTATTTTTGAAATAAAATATTATTCCATGCAGAACCAACTCATACATGGAAACAGAGAGAAACATGGAGCTACACTCATGGCAAAACCAAGAAATCCTCTTTTCATGTGTGTATCAAATCTTCATTAAAAAAGTTCACTCCATGTTACTCTCCTCTTTATTGGTCCCTCAGATCTTTATCGAAATACGTTCAGTCAATGACGGGGTCAAAAATATTTTAATATTTTAAATTGATTTACCCGAACTAATATCAAATTAATCCAAAATTATACAAGATTTACATATAATTTTTTTTTAAAAATAGGGCCAGCCGGACGCAATTGAATTCAACTTAATATATATGTATAATATATGTAATACGTGTATGTGCGCACGTGAGACACACGTAAATATATATGTATATACAACGTGTATTTTTTGTTTCCTATATAGTTTCCTATTAGGAATAAGGATGCTTTAGATAAAGATCAACTCAATCAATATCATGACTAGGAAAAAAATATGAAACACAAGAAAATTTAAAGTTGATGACGAATCGAGATCCGTAAAGAAAATCCCATTAAAAAAGAAAAGAATCATAAAGAAAAAACAAGAAATAAAATGAAAATAATTGGTCAAGATTGGTGTACTTGTCGCATATTTTAGGATATTTTAAAATATGTAATCTTGATATTAATATAATACTTAATTATATAGTATGTGGGAGCAAACAGTACGTGGCTGAATATAAGCAGAAAATTGGTCTTAAAAAACCTTTTTTTTAGATACGTTATGTAAAAAGTGATTTTAAAGAGGATGGACCCTAAACATTTATATATTCGATAAACACAAAAATTCGGTCTCACACATCTAACATAAAAACTCTCATGAGACAGTCTGACAGATATGTAAAACTGTCTGACAAGAGATATATTTTTCGATAAAAATATAGTTTATTATAATTAATTTATTGACTAAAATTTGATTATTTTTTTTATACATGGTATAATTTGGCGAAACTTGGCTTTTCCTAAACTTTGTAAATAATTATTTTTACGCACTTTCCTCTTTTTGAAAGCATTTTTCTAACACTTTCGTATAGCCTTTTAAAGCTAGCTCGGGCGAAACATAAGAAGTCATTAGAATTTAGAGCCAAATCGTTTCGTTTTTCAAGTAAAAAACTTTTAAAATGAGTTTAGGCTATTTGGTCATATATATATATTGTAAAAGAAATAAATAATATCATTTAGGAACTTATAATTATTTAAAAAATTATAAAATATTTTATTTCATTCAAAGGGGAATTGTTTTTTGCACTACATTTATTGTCATATACACTTCACTATTAAAGTGAATTGTAAATTATAATTTCCTATTAAAAATAAGGCGTATTATTATTATTATTATTATTATTATTATTATTATTATTATTATTATTATTATTATTATTATTATTTATTTTTATAAAAAATAAATTTTGATTCAAAGGTTTCATCTTCGTTACTCCAATGGGTTAAGACTTAATTAGATTCAAACGTTTTAAAATAATTATTTAAAAGAAATTGAAATATAAGCTACAAAAATATTTTATAAAATCTAAAAATTTATTAAATGTTTAGGATAAACTTAGCAGAAAATGATTTTTTTTTTCCTCGATCTCCTTCATATATTGCATTTCAATTTTATCCTCCAAATAACTTCAAATATTTCTTTATTTTTACTTTATTTGATACATATCTATACTATAATACTTAACTCATAATATTGTCTTGGTGTAATTTCTAAAGTATCCAAAATACCCATTTTTAGCCCTTTTTCTGCATGAGAAAATCAATTTATGTACAAAAAAAAACCTAAAAAAACATATTAAAAATTAGAAAAAGTTTAATTTTTCAAATTTAATTTCAATTCTTTAACAAGAGTACTTATATATATAATAAAAATCGACTAGACATGCACGCAACAAACATACACGTGAGCTAGTATATATAAAGAAAGAGACACACATTAGAGAAGATCCGATCAAAGCGGGAAAGGACAATCCCTTCTCTTAAACAAGAAAATATTTAAATTTTATGCATAATTTTTTATTTTAAAATATTTTTATATTATACTCACTTCGATAAAATCATTTATGATCTTCGAGTCCAACCAAAGAAGATTGTTGACCAAATCGGACTTCTATATATCGATGTATGATACATACAATAAAATAATGGAATATCCGATCTTTATTAAAGAAAACATCAAATTGCCAAACTTGCACGCATTTGAACAACCCAAAGGATCCCATTTCCTCCTCCTCTTCTTTTTTTTTGCCAAAAGATATAAGAGAAGGTCTTTTATGAGACATGCAATCTCACGAATCTTTATCTATAAGACGAGTCAACCTTACTGATATTCACAAATAAGATATCTGTATCACAGAATACGACCCGTTAGACCGTCTTACCTAAGTTTTTGTCAAGATTATAAATACAATATACAATCCCATAAAAATTGAATAAAATAAAGAAAGATCCGAAGGATCCCCTTTATTTTAAAATAATAATAGAAATATTTGTTAAAGATTGGATCCAAGAAAAGTAGGTAAAACAAGAAAGTTCGTTGCTTATTCTCGAATTCAAAAATGAACAAATGAAATCTTGCAGATTCTAAATGATATCTTGTGTGATCTTAATCTTTTCAAACTGTCCGATATATCTCTCAGAATCTCTTACACTTTCAAACCCTATACATATATTGTCTCCACCACCTACCATTTTTTCTATGTATATATGTTCAACAACTTATCTTCTTCAATTCATTCTCTCCCAAGAATAATTAATTCCACACACTGTATATTGTTTTTTTTTTTTTTTTTTTGCGATTTTGTTGTTAATTATCGATACCGATCTATCGGAGAGGCGAATATGAGTAGTGGTATAGACAACGAGACGACTCAGTTTCACGTACTAGCAGTCGATGATAGCATAATCGATAGAAAGTTAATCGAGAGGCTCCTCAAAACTTCTTCTTACCAAGGTATATATATTTCCCATTTTTTATATATCAAAATTTGATTTTTTTAAAAAAATAGATAAAATATTAATTAATTTATATAAAATTCAAATTTTATTTCATATTTTTTACACGCATGCAGTTACCACAGTAGATTCTGGAGTCAAGGCGCTCGAGTTTCTTGGATTGCTGGAAGATGAGAATCGCGCAGACATAAACAAGAACACAAACTCAAACCCAACTTTTCCTCCAACGAGGAATATTCATCATGTATGTTTTTTTAAAAAAAATGATATAAAATTCTTTATCTAATCGTCAAATAATTATCATTTTCATTGCAGGAAATGGAAGTGAATTTGATCATCACAGACTACTGTATGCCAGGAATAACAGGCTATGACCTCCTCAGAAAGATTAAAGTAAATATAATATCTCACTTTTATCATTTCTGTAAAATAATAAATTTACAGTAATTTTCCCCAAAAAAAAGATGGATCATTCGAAAGAAAAAGCCATATATATATTTTGGTACAGATGATCGAAATGATATTTATTTTTCAGGAATCAAGATTATTGAAGGATATCCCAGTTGTGATAATGTCCTCTGAAAATGTTCCGACGAGAATAAATAATTGTTTGCAGCAAGGAGCACATGAATTCTTCATCAAACCAGTTCAGCAATCTGATGTCAATAAACTAAGGCCACATTTATTGAGAGGGAAATCGATGGAAAATCAACCAAATAATATTATGAATAGTAGTAAAAGAAAGCCGATTGAAGAATGCTCGTCACCGAGTAGGATACGAGTAAAATTGAAGGAGTTGGAACTTGTTCAATGATTTAATTGTAGTAGAACAATTATATAATTTTTATTATTTTAAGTTGTAGCAATTTAATTATTTGTTAAATCAGTTGTATTCCCAATTTTCCTCCTAGTTTTTTTTTACGGGTTTTAGATTTTTATAATTATTATAAGATATCATTGGAGTAGACAATGTAAGTTATCTGTGTTTATTGATATAAAAATAAATAAAAAATTATTGCAGTGTATTAAAAAAAGTTGAAATTTTTTAAGTGGTTTTAGTTAATGAATTTTTTAGGATTTTTATTTTTAAAATCTCGGTGTTGGGATACGAAAATACTATCAATTTTGATTTTGATTGTAACAAAATTTTTGTTGTGTTTTTAACTTATTTACTCAAGTATGTAGTTGTAAGCTGTCATGTGAGAGATATAACAAACTGGAACTTTGATGAAGTCAAGTTGAAAATATGGCGATGTCTAGTATTTCGATTATATCTCACAAACCAAAATTCTCGAAGCTCGGTTAATTTTTTAGCATTTCAAGAACGAGCTATTGTAGCTCTTTTAATCGCAAAATCATTTAAAGAGTTTATTCACCTTCTAAACTATAATTCGATCCTAACACTCGGAATGCTGATGCATGTATTGTTTGTGATGCAGCTGAAATAAACATGTGGTGTAGACTTGGGACGTAAATTATGTATGACAATTTTTCCGCAGGTTCAGGGCCTCACAAAAAAAAATCTTGTGTTAGAATATTTTTTTAGAATGAGTTTTGATTATTGACAAATAAAACGACATCAAGTTGTTTCAGCATCCAGCCGCTTATCTTTTGTATTTACATGTGTTTCAACCACTAGATCAAGTCAAGCTGCTCAAACAGAATCAAAGAGTTCGTGCCAAAACATAACAACTCTAGCTGCAAAAGATAATTTTAACTTTTGATCGGACCAAGTCTTAAATGAAGTGCACCATTATAACCGTTAACTTCAATCGCACTGCAAACGGTCAAATATGAGCAAATCGAGTTTGATACATTGAACTCAAGCTGTTTCAATTTAAGTATCACGAGTTCATGATATAGTGTCCTACCAACTCTCGATTGACATAATATTTCTTAAAGTATCTAAAGTCAATCAAATTTTCAAATGCAATAATTGTTAAAGCCGAAAAAAGCTATGGGACATTAAAAGACATTTAATGGTGTACGGTTATTGAAAATGATAAGACCATTATGTCGGAAGTTAGTACAAATGATAGTTGAAAATCAAAATCCGGGCATGGAGCCTTTCAATCATAAATATGCAGACTCAAGACAGAATAAACACATCTCAACTTAACGATTACAATCTGACATTTTTAAGTCTACAATGTTTCAAGATCTTCGAGTGCACGATTTGCACTGGAAAAAGCTTGATTTGGATACAAGCATACGAAAACGACATATGTGCGTCGAATGTTGAACCGATCAAAACAAAAATTGCTTACCTAGGCTTATGCTACCTTTTCTATTTATTATATATTTTTCTTGAAAAGTTGTACGAGACCTTCCACCTTCCGTATTGTTGGTGCTCCAACGTGGCCAAAGAAGGAGCCTCCGTGGGGCAGGTGGTTGTGGCCCTCCTAATTTTGTCTTCAACGAAGTTGCTCGGTTTTTATTATATATTTTAATTTCTTGGTCTTTGACACGTCACTATGAGGGTAAGAAAATAATTCTCATAAAAAACCGGTATTATGAAAAATGTGTGCGTTAATTCTTCTATTATGGAAACTTTGTCCGACTAAATTTCGATAGATAAATAAATATGATTATATTCCTTATGTTAGTTCTTTTATTGTTGAAATTTATCCAACCCAATTTCAAAAGATAAATGAATATGGTGATATTCCTTTTGTTGATGAATTATTTTGAAAAAAAACACCCCCAAGACAAAATGTCTAGCTCGTCCCTAAACATGGTGCAACTGCTAATGTCCACTCGTCATTTAGTATGAGAAGCTGCGTTGTCAAGATACAATGAGATAAATTTGTGCATATACTAACAATTATATCTTTTGGCATATTGACAACTGTTTGATCCGAACGATTGCTTAGAACAAGGTCGTAGCTTCGAGTCGTCCCATATCAGTTGGACATTTGGTTAGAACAAGGTCATAGTTTCAATTCGTCCCAGAATCAATTTCTCCAGGGATGTCGAAGAGTTAATGTCACACTCATCAATTATTTTGTGAGCTCATATGTAGGCGTGGTTTGCACCGCCTAAGGCTTAACATCTCGACACACCGCACTCACGTAGGGTAGCATCTCATGTCTCGTCCTTAGTATGGGCTTTGCGCTGCACGATGTAAGGAAATAAAGTTGTGTATCTGCTAACAGATATAGCTTTCGACATGTGGTAAGTGTTTGATCTTAAAAATTGCTATTAGAACGAGGTTGTAAATTTGAGTCACTCAAAAAGAAATTTCTGGCGGGGTGTTGGAGTGTCCATGGTCGCACCCATCAATTATTATGCCCACTCGTACGCGGCGTGGTCTGCACTGCCTAGGGCTTAACATCTCGAACCAATGGCACGCACGTGTTGCGGTCTCTTATGTCTACTCATCGCTTAGTATGAGCTTTGCGTTGCCACAATATAAAAAACAATGTTGTAAATCTGCTAACAACTATAATATTTTTTTATAAGTCATCTTGTGCTACCTTACTAACTCAAACAGTTTAATTCAAGCTAAACGTTGGATTGTATTATTATTTTCTCATGAATCGAGGGTTTTAAACATATAGAATTTATTGATTGTACACTAAGAATTTAACTTAGAAAATAATAAGTATACAATATTGTAAAATCAAAATACTTTAGTGAATTCATTTCTAAATAAAAAAAAAAAAAGTGACGTGAGAATACATCCATACCCAAAAATATATCACTAACCTATCCCGTTTCGAGTTTTCTGCCAGGAACCATCGGGCTGAGAAAAATGGTCGTCCCACTAAATCGAACCCAAAAAGAAACCGTCCTCTCTCTCCTCTCAACTCGCTAGACCCAGCTCGGCCCGATTAAGCTCGATAATCCAGCCCGATTTAAATACCCGATTTCAGCCTGGGCGGCGGAGCTCAGCGCTTTTCTTCTTCTCGCCGAGTCATTGAGATTCTCCGGTGGTCAGAGTACATGTTACCTGTTCTTAAGGTACCTTTGATCTTTTTTCTTTTTAATTTATTGGTATATTAAATTGGAAATCGAAAAACTAGAGTTCGGACTGGCTTATTCGGCTTGGAATACAGCTTTAATTTGGGTGGTGTGAGTCTTGAATTCAACTGAACAGGAGGCCTTTGCACTCTATTTTTCTGGTGCTTTTTAAGTATTGAGACCCAAATTCGACTGTAAAATTTGGATTGGATTGGTATCATCTAAAATTCTTGTTGTAAGTTGTGAATTTTCTTGAAGAATTCGTCATTTTTATTATCAATTTTCTGCAAGAATGTAATTTCTTTGATATAATTGGTGCGAGTAATTAACTAAAGAAACTGGTTTGGGATAATTTGCTTTGTATTCATAATGTTCACATTCCAATTATGAACATATATTTCTGATTTTACTGGCTAATGGTTTAATAAACAATGGATATATGTCTCTGATTGCAATTAAAATTGGTGTTTATGTCTTTAGCTACAAGGACAGCAATTGCTCACAAATTGAATGCCAGCTATTCTGAATTGTGGGAGAATCTAGTGGCTGAATGAATGGCTGCTACTGCGAAACACCTCTCCGAAAAATCTAGCCCGGCTGAAGAGTGGATCGTTGTTTTGCCACGTCGTGGAAAGAAGAATAGAAGTTTTAGCCATCCTGGGGTCCCGATTCAACAAAAAAAAGAACAATCATGGACTCCAACAGATATGGAAGAAGATCCTGAGAGGGAATCCAAATTGATGCAGAAAATGCAGATTTATCTTCAGAAGCTTGAGGTTTCTGACTTCTTCAGTTCTTTCTTGGAGCAGATGCATAATCCGGATATGTTGAAAAAGTTTCTTAAGGTTCTGGGCTCGGAAGAAAAGATGCAGATGGTTATTTATGGTATTGGTAGCATTGAATCATTTGAACCCCCTCGTTTTCAACTTTGTCTCGCAATTTTGATGAAGAGAAATTTTGATTGGATTGGAGAAATAGAAGTTTTTGATCCAATTATTTCTTTGACAGAATCAAAGATTTTGAATTCTCTTGGTTGTTCTGTTCTGTCGGTCGACGAACAGGGCCGTCGACAAATCCAAAAACCTACTCTTTTCTTCATGCCACACTGTGAGGCAGACCTTTATGAGAATCTCTTAGCAGTAAATTGGGTAATTGATCGATTGGTTCGTCTTGTACTCCTTGGGAATAGTTTTGGTTCTTACGAGCAGCACATGTCGCTTTGTAAGAATCTTGCTGTTTCGAACTCAAGAAAGCACATGTTGGCTGTCAAGAACTTCAGTGAAGAGGTTATGATCAAAACTTTTTCAGATGATTATTTTCGAGCCTTCCATGGTTCAAGCTGGCATTTCTTTAGCCCTGTTACTGAGGCGGAGTTGCAATTCTAAATTATGTAGTTTAATCTTTAACGGTTGAATTATTCGAATGAACACATTACAGTTTACTTGAACTGCTCTACATGTTGATTCTTTTTGTTCACAGATTATGACAGTTGCATATCTCTGTTGACTGTTGTTTGCTATTCCTGTTGGCATGCATGGAACAGAGACTTTTTTAATGAATATATATATATATATATATATATATATATATATATATATATATATATATTTATTTCAAAAAGTTTATATTTAGAAGTTTCACAGATAATTTTAACACATGATTTGAAACCCTTGGGAATGTGGTTAAGGTGAGGAATAAGTCAAATCTCTTTTTGATTTACTGAACGTTTGCAGCACAAACTTTGCAGATTTTATTTTATTAAATATCCAGTGCGTCGCATTTAATATGTCCGATATCTTAGAAATCAACTGCATCTTGCAATTGCCCATGCCTAAAATTCAAATGTATCCATTCTCCCAAAAAAAAAATAAAAAAAATCAAATTTATCAAGTATCCATTTGAAAAAAAAAAGAAAAAAAAGAAAAGAAACCCAAATGTATGAACCTTTACATCACATAGTTAGCAATGCCCAACATTTATATTTCCAAAAGAAAAATAATAATATTTGCAAACAATGTTTCACAACACACATGTAGAAGAATTTGGACGGATGTTAGGAATTAGGATTATTACAAAGAAAGTTAAGACGTACTGATGCACACAATTCACAGGAGCGGTACTTCAAGGATTTAAACAAGAGATGATAACTGGAACACAAACAAACGAACACGGATACTTTGAGATACGAATCCCAGAATTTTCTCGTGCTATGATATATAAACTTCTTCGATATTACTACATGCAGGTACTCTGCGTCAAACTCCAGAAAGATCCACATGGCTGATTATAAAATTATTATCAATGGATACATAACATTGACACGTGATAATATCTTGGAATAGATCAAGAAATTACCATCATCAAGATTTGGATGCTCCAGCATTCACATGCCCAACGGCTGTAGTAGCTTCATCTCTTGATGCATTTTCGACAGCATCTAAGCAGGGTACATTCTTGAACTGACCCTTCTCAACATTGGTACATGGGATTTTTGGTGCATGAGGAAACATTACTTGTGGGCTTTCAAACCTCTGGGAAACATATCCATTTGCTAAACTTTTTAATGACTCTGGTTTCCTCTCATAGAAGGGCGTAGCAGATACAGGTGTACTGGGGGTCTCCAAAAATTCTCCCGAGGACTCCATAGGCGTGTGAAAAAGAAAATGTGCCACAATCCGATCTATTGGATTGGTATTCCTCTCTACATCTGGTATTCCCATAAACCTGTTGAATCAGTCAGGAATAAGAAAATAGCAATCCTAGATCAAAGTTGATCAAATTTGTTATTTAAAATAAACCAGGTTTCAAGAAGAACTTGGATGCTCTGAGATGACCAGCATATTGTTAACTAACCCCTCATGACTGTAAACATCTTTGTTGGCGCTGCTTGTATCACTAGGACAATGTCTCTGTATAGCACTATTTGCAAGTCGAAACAAGCTATCCCGGATGCAAAGCCTTATTTGCATATCCAACTGTAAAAGTTAGTTTTTGTTTAGGAGTTGATACAACTTTTCAATATGACCAGAAAAATATTCCAAGGGTGGTTAGATTATTAACTCTATAAATGGAATCTTGAAGTCGTCGAAGTACTGATTCCTCCACGGAGAAAATACTCAAGGGCATTGTAACCCCATTGTTATCATCATGTCCTATGATTGAGTTCCGGTCGAGGGAAGGAAAGCCACTAATATTTTCACCAACTTCAATATTTCCTCCTTCAATTGTTGAATTCTCTGCTGACACCGGATTACCAAATTGCTGCTGCTGTTTCTTAATTGCAAGAATCACTTTCAATTGCTGCCGCCTTCTCAACTTTTCAATTTTCTCCTCGGGAGTCATAGCTGGAGGATTCGTTGCCGCATCCACTGAATTTTTCACAGGATTTGCACAAGCAAGTGTCAGGTTATTTTTAACGGGCTGAAACTTCGATGACAAGTGAGATGTGCTGGGGCAGTGATACACCGTATTGCCACAAAAAGGAGGCGCCAAAACTGGACCAGAGAAGTTCTTTCGTAGGAACGGCTCGGTCCCCTCGACATGCTTTTGCTGGCTAAGAACCAAAGGTGGGCATGCTTTGAACATTGATGGTGCATATTCATCGTTGACTTGCTCAAACATGATATGTGATGTAAACCGTGTAGCACATAAATCATGCATCTGTTTCTTGCTTGTTTCTTTCAATTTCTGGTCCTTCATAAATCTCTTTTGTTCATTACCCTGAATACATGAAAGCAACTAGAGAAACAATTTGACGTTGAAACTAAAAAAAGAAGCCAATCACATAGAAAGAAAAATAATAAACCATGTGTGCTTGTTTTGGTTCACAGTGAGGAGAGAACACAATTTATCATATACAAATCAGTTTGCATGAGAGGCCAAAATGTAAAGAAATTTTCCTGGTTCCACTGTCTGGTATTGAATCATGTTCAGTTTGGCCGTTATTTATGTTATGCTGTTTTATGGTTATCAATTACATAATAAGTTCAAATACGTACCTTCCACGCATGATCTAATGTAGTTTTACTTCAACATGTAAAAGCATCACAGAGTTCTAAACTTGTCTAAGGTTAAATATTGTTCAAGCTACAGACAATTATCTGACAATGAAACATATATTTCCGTGCAATAGAAATTTCCGTCCTCGCAATTTATTTTATTTTCTTTGGTTATATTATTGTTAACATTTTGGATTGAAGTAGCACAGACGAGAGAAGAATAACTTCTTTCTACAGAGATCGAAGTCTTTTCCACGTACAAGAGTTGCTTTCTCCACAAAGAGTGGATGAAAAGGTTACCTTCACTGGGAATGAATTTATAGCAGCATTACACTCATTCAGTTGCTTCGGCAACACTTGGCTCTTATCAGCAATCCCAGGAGTCTGAGAAAAGTGAGTAAAATATTGAAAGTGCGTCCTATTCACTTTACAATAAACATGGATTTAGAAGACAGTTAAATGACGCAATTTAAAATGCAAGCAACAAAAAAAGAACCACCGAACAATATTACAAACTTAGTCCTTCATATCTCCTCGATCATTAATAGCTTACTGTTACCTACAAAATGTTCAACAGTAACTTTTCTTGCCTGTACGTTCTGAGATTGAGATTTGTTCCCATACAGTTTCTCGTATACACAAAGAAAAGACTCCTCCAAATCAAGTTTATCATCGGATGTATCTGACATGGACCTTAATACACCGATTGGCAAATTAGAAGAATCACTAGATGTAGGATTATGTTTGGATGGGCAGCTATTTCCATCCTTGCAAGACGACCATGACTCATCCGCATAACCAACATTTATATCTCCAAATATCGGGTTATCACTGCTGCAAAAAATACCATTTGTGAGGGTACTAAATTGTCAAGATATGGATTTATCCAGAAATATTTTGTTAATATGTACGTCGCAAGTAGATAGACCAATTAAAGACAGAATAATATGTAGTGTCTAAACGCAAGGGATTGTACCTAGAATTAGGAAAAAGTATTCTGTTTTATTTAGACGCCCTGGTATTTTGTTAAACATAAGAAAGAATAATAATAATACAAGAAAGAGCCTTTTTTTCTCATGATGTCATTATCTCAAACTCGTACCAGCTTATATCATCTCTTGTTCTGCCTACATGGTAACAAAGGCTTCGGCTTTATTAACCACTGCAAAAACAAGGTATTAAACTCTCAAACATGTCTGGATCGAGTGACGATCGGAGTACTGTGTCCTCCAACAAGGTTTAAACGTTCAAATGCATACCATGTGAATCCTGCTGTGTTCAAAAACTCCTCGATTCAATTAGCATGTCTGGATCAAGTGACAATTAAGGTATTAAACTCTCAAACATGTCTGGACCGAGTCGATTAAGTTGGTACTCAATGGGAAAGGAAGCTCGGGCTATCTAAAACCAGAAATTCTGGAACCAGAAAAGGATGATTCAAAGTGGGCAAATGGAAATCTGAGAACTCCTTGTCATGGCTTGGCTTCACGACTCGTTAGAACCATCAATTGGTAAGACGTACTTGTTTCTACCCACCACGAAAGACATATGGGATGCGGTTCACGAAGCCTACTATGAAAATTCATCTCAGCTTTTAGGGTCAAAGACTACGGTGTCGAATTCCAAAAAGGTTAGAAGGAGTGATTGAATATTACAACATGAAGGCAATGTGGTAGGAGCTGGACCATTGATATGAACTTTCATGGGAATTCAAACCTGACAACATTAAACGCCATAAATGTATGGAGAACGACGGAGTTAATAAATTTTGGCCAGCCTAAACATAAATCTGGACGAAGTCAGGGGGAGAATATTGGGCTGAAAACTTCTGTCATCAGCAAGGAAATTACTTGAAGAAGTCAGCCGTGGGGAAGGGAGAAGGAAGGTGATGCTGAATGAAAAACTGTTGCTACAAGTTACAACAGCCAAAATACCTTCTCTAGAGCACAGACTTGACAGGTTGTAAAGAACAACCTTTCGCGCGATCATTGTGAAACGCCCAGACATACTGGAGACATGTTGGGACTTCTGCATGGGAAGCCACCAAAGTAGAAAGAAAAAAAATTCAAACAAAAAGGACATGGTGGTTCAAAGGCCTATCATTCTGGACATGAAAAACAACATAGCCAGAAATTTCCTTGGGGGGGGGGGGGGGGGTGGGGGCACCATCTTTCAGTGAGGAACAATTAATAAATTGTATACATTAATTCAAATCCACACGATTTTCACAACCCACTCTTCCATCATTCTCTTTTTGTTTAACCTGGCAAGGTACCTATTTACAACCAATGCATCTATCTTGCCTCTGTACCCTTGGATAACAGATTTTGTGTGTTAATTATCGTATGATTGTATTCTCCAAGTTGCTCTGTTTCTATTCCCCTAGTGCAGGAGACAAGAAAATTAAAATAGCTGAAAACCATGGCTAGAAAGGGTTCTATTATTGTTATTCCCCTAGTGCAGGAGACAAGAAAATTAAAATAGCTGAAAACCATCGCTAGAAAGGGTTCTATTATTGTTTCCGGAACTTTTTTGACTCTGCCCAATGTTCTACAATTTCCTAATCTTTCATCTAACCCATTATCCGTCAGCAAATTGACCTGTTACCTCAAGTCCATTGTTAAATTTTCCTCTAATTCTTAGGAAATTCACGCTCTGGACTATGGAAAGACAATTGGCAATGCTAGAGAAAATGGAGGTCTCTACTACTTCAAGGGCGAATAGCTTGAGTGGACATGTTCAGCACTCCTTCATCATATCAAACTCCAAATCTAGTATCAATAATATAATGATGTGATGTCATAGATTAGGACGTCCTTATTTTCAATATTTAGAGTATTTGTTTCCATCACTGTTTAGCAATAAAAATCTTTATGATTTTCAACCATAATTGTCGAATTGCAAAACATCGTCATGCCTTTTATCCTGTACAACCATACCATGCATAAAACCATTTTCACTTTTCACTTATTGTGACTCATAGGGGACCTTTTAAAATTCAGACTATTTCTGGAAAAAAAATAGCTTATCACATTTATTGATGATGATGCATGTTTAAGTTGGGTTTATCTTCTACGTGAAAAATAGAAGCTAAACAAATTTTAGAAACTTCAACTCAATGGTTTGAAACACAATTTCAAAAAAGTGATACTCAAAGTGAGTGTTTTAATCAAATGTGGGGTCTTTTTTACAAGAAAAAGGTGTAATTAATCATAGCCATTGTATTTAGATTCCACAGCAAAATGGAATATCAGAGAAAAAAGATAGGCTTCTTCTATAAGTAGCTAACCCTCTCATGTTCACCGCTAAAGTTTCTAAATACTCATGAAGGAAGATATTCTACCTACAATATACCTAATTAACAAGATGTTATCAAGAGTTTTAAATTTCAGATCACCTTTAGGTGGAAGGTTGTAGAGGTTGTGTTATAGTCGTTCTATTTTATTTGGCTAATTATTTAAAAGTTGGTTTCCCAGTTCACTTTTCCAATTTGAAAGGTTTTGTGAAGGGATAGGGAGCATGGCAGTGCGTTTATATCTAAGTGAGCACGGTTCGGAAATGAATGTTGCTTTTTTGTACTTTAGAGATAATTATAAGTTATCAAGATTGAAGCCCTTTGATAAAGAGGTGCAAACGAAATGAGCCAGCTCGCGAGCTTTTCAAACCGGTATTAAATTCATGTGTGAAATTATCGAATTCGAGCCGAACTTGAATATGTTTGAGCTTTATTAAATAGTTTGCTATTGGTTACTGGTGTGGATTCTCCACAAGTACTATATGATTATAAATTATATAAATATAATTCGAGTCTTTCCGGTATTTAGTTTTCAGCAATAGTTCGAATAACTCATGAACATATTCAAATCTTTCGACAGAACTCTAACTCGAGCCAAATTCCAACTTTAATTTTTTCATATTCAGCTCGATTTGATACGTTTACACCCTTACTTGAGTATGATGGTGCATTCAACAAAAGCTACAATGAATAATCATAAAATGAATACTTTGAACAAAAATAGATTCCGTCTCTTCTTGTTTTTAATTGAAATAAAGAAAAGAATAAAGATATATGTTACTTGAATATCATATCCAGATCATCGAAGCTTTCAATATTTGACCACTCATAGCGAACATGATCACTTTTTTCAGTGTCTTCTGATGGGTTTTGAAGATATTCAGAAACTTCATCTGACAGAGGATTCTCATCTGCAGAAAAACTAAAATGATCAAAACTGATGCATTTTGCTAGACATTTGAGCAAATTATTTTAGTCAAATCAAATTTGATGCATTACCTGTTGAGAAGCCACCTTCCAAACTCATAGTTACATTGTTAGACTCATTAGTTCCTATAATATCAGGATCGCTCTTTTCAACATTGATAACAGATGCATCTGAAACATCAGGCCATGAATCGAGGCCAGATCTTGGAGAATGATCATGAATGTTATATTTGGAGTCGACTTCTAGTCCAACCTGGCGGTTTGTGTTGATAGGAGGCTTATTTTGTTCAATGGAACTAACACCAGAAGTTTCAATATTTGTTTCCTTATTTGCTAGAATCCCAAACAAAGCCAGATGTTTTTCCTCATTTTGATTAAGATATGGAACAATGTGGTCATCGCTTTCTGCAGCCTTACCCCATATTATATTTGTTAACTGCATATAATAGAAGAAATAGACAAGTGAGATCTTCATTTTGCATCTGTTCAAATTACTCAACAAGAAAGAAGATTATCAAAACGCATCAACACGTAGAATTTGTCATATTGAGTTATAGCACAACAGAATGAATTAAAAGTTGACCAAACAAAATCTGCAACATTCAACACTAAGAAAATATATATCGACTTATTTACTAATAGCCTACATTCAAGAAATAAGAAAATAGCAATCATTGATCAAAGTTAACCAAAGAAAATCTCCAAAAATATCTATCGACTTGTTGACTAATAGCCTACATTCAACACTGAGAAGACAAGAAGAGGGGCGAGCATGGAGCTCGAGATGGTACTTATTAACAGAACAGATGTAATATCCAACAACTTAGGTTCTGGCAAATTGCGATTCATTACAGTTTGGTAATTGGGATTGTATTATTTGTCGACATTGTTGAGTTGATTGCATGGATTTATTTTAGGCATGGAATCAAACACAACTGAAAACATGATTGAATACCACACCGTGAATAATTTCTTAGAGTATGCAACAGGACACGTAATTTTCCCTGAATACTGTGCAAGTTGGTTTAGTAAACGAGGACAAGTTCCTTTCTTTCTCTTTCCCCTGAGACATACTTTGAATGGCTCATGTATGATCCTTCAATTTAATTGCGTTTTCTTCGGTCAAATGGAGGATCACATTTGTGCCAACTAAGGTTTTTCAGGTTTAGGTCCATGTACTGCTGGTAAGTATTTCTTAAGAGCTATAAGAGTGTCTCCCCAGTGGTTTCTGGTTCACAGTCTATTTCTGCTTGCAGTTCAACCTTTAAGAAAAATTTCGTGAACTGCCTAACATATGTTCCCCATCACTTCTCCAAATAACTGCATAAAAAACGCACGATTCTTCATCCATACTATCTTCAAATTCGTTATCATGCCCCGTCAATACTTAAATAAAGATGTGGTGACCTCTGTGCATGAATGTCAGACAATCATACTGTAATGTAGTCACTCAAAACAATAACCCAAGGCTTCAAATTTCATGTATTTACCAAAAACAAAAACTTTAGAACTCTTGTGAATCATCACCAATTCTCATTTGATAACAGAAAATACAACAAAAGATTCCCATTCAACTCAAAGTTCAAACAGAGCTTCATCGCTGTGAAATTCGGGTGACCTTCAAGCAAAAAGCTAAAGAGGAGTTGGGTGACCTTCAAGCAAATCACTATGAAATTTGAAATTCCTCTTCTCCAAAATATTATCAAATATCACAAGCTCCTTAATTCCCACAAAGCACAGTCCACGACCCAAAACCCAGTACACTCGTTCTTTCAATCTTCGAACTCAGAAGCCATTAACCAGCAATAAAACACGAGAAATTTTTTGAATTTTCAACTTCAGACAAATTAAGAATAATCAGTAACCAACCACGTACCTCTACGTCGTTCCAATCAAAGGTAGCCATAAAACCAGGAAAAAAGAGCTTCTTTGAATTGAAAATCTCGCAATCTCAGTGAATACAGCTTCAGATACAGTCCTAACATCGCCAAATTTCCTCCGATCAAACACCGTAAAACCAAAACATTAATCAACAAAAACGTTGCAAGTCAAAAGAACACAGACTCGAAATCTTTTGATTATCCCAACAAGCAATTAATTTCGGATTCATCCCATGTTTTTTAGGATTTTTTTACAGAATAATGTTGGGATTGATTGTAGAAATAAATAAATCTATCATATTTTTAATGGCATAAAATATGTAAGATGAAAATTAAATAATATAAAACGGAATATTATATTATATACAAAAATGGTGGGCCCAAATACGTGTAAGTGATGATGCATAAGGGCCTCAAATAATGAGTGGGCTGTATCAATTTTGTGGCTATTAAATGTTTGATCTATTGTAGCACTTTCATTGGTCCCTACCTCTAAAATTACATATTAGCCCCTCTCAAACATTAAAATAATATATTTACTTTCGTTCTATTTTATTAAAGTTGAGTACATGATATGATCCGCAAAAACACTGATTTTTTCTTTCAACTTTACCTTATGTGATACTACTATTACACTTTTTTTTTATTTTCAACACACTTTTATTTTAATTTTTTTTATTTCAACAATTCAAATATCAATTTAGTTCATCCATAATTTGTTTGATTTTACTTTAGTCGTTCGATAAAGATAAAAAAAAATTGTATACAAACACATCATGTGTACAGAGTAATAGTTTATTTTCTATCTAATAATATCAAATCACATTATTCGAATAGTTCTAAATAATTTCAAATTATTCAGTCAAAAGAAAAGTTACATCATTTTATATATTTATATATTTGTGATAAATTTATGTGAAAACGTGAACAAATTTAAACATAATTTCAAGGAGTTTTTAGTTCGAATAAGAATTTTGAAATTTTCTTTGGCTTTTATTGAAACCGATTTAAACGTTTTTTAGAGAGAAAAATTAATCTTAATAAGAAAAAATCAAGGGTATAAATGAGAATTGAGTTTTTGTTCTCCTTCTACCATTAGTAGTTATAAATTATAGTCAAAACTCTAGTGAGACGGTCTCATTACGATTTTTTATTTTGATCACACAATAAAAAAAAATTACTTTTTATTATGGATATAAACAAAATTGACTCATCTCAAAATAAATATCTGTTTAAAAATAGTTGTTTTGCTTCTGAGAAATTTGTTGGCAGGGCTTAGTTGGGTATCATTTTCGTTTACCCAACTTCTATGTTATTCAAGGATGACAAAAACTTGTGTGAGACGGTCTCACGGGTCGTATCTGTGAAACGGATCTCTTATTTGGGTCACCCATGCAAAAATATTACTTTTTATGCTAAAAGTATTACTTTTTATTATGAATATGTATATGGTTGACCCGTCTCACATATTATGATCCGTGAGACGGTCTCACATCTTCAAAGATTAAACAACAAAAACAATACTAATATAACATTAGTTTATAATTAATTAATAATAAGATTCAGATGGCACTGACGACAAAGTGACATCCAATGTGACACACACACACACAAATGTAAAAATATCATTTTTGAGTTTTATTATCTTCTATCTCTTAATATAAAAATTTTTGTTTCCCTACACCAGGATCTACTTCAAAATCTGGTCAATCAAATGCAGTCCAGTTGAAATGAGAGAGCCAATTTTTTATTTTCTCTGCTAACCAATGTTTGTGCTTCTCCACCGGTGTGTTGCCCACCGTCACATTCACTCCTGTCTTCTGCAATGCTATGAAAAGAGAAACAAAGTTAAAAGACTAACGAGATGGTATTACCAGAACATGTTTAGTTCGTGAATTCTTTAGCATAGCCTGAAAACAGGATGGGTCTGGTTAACAAGATTTGACCAGCTATCGGACAACAGGAAGAGAAGACGGCAATCCAGAAGAAAGGAACATCGGAGGCCTTGCATTTCCATTGAACTAGATATTAGCACGATATCAACAAAAGAAACGTCCCACAAAAGCAAGTCTTTCACAAATTTGTAAGAAACTTCATTCGACCCCATGTCCACATAATTTACACAAGAATACACGAACTCTTCCTTCATCTTTAGTAGTCGAAACCCAGGAGAAAAGATTGATAGAGATGATAAATCAATAGGGGAATCAAATAAAACAGGAAACCGCAAATGTCCAGGATGAGGCACGCTGGGAAGTAGTAGAGAGTGTCTGCAGTAAAAGAAAATGCATATTATTTCCAAAATCGAACTAAATACGCGCCCGGAGAGGAAAGAAAAATTGCGCAAGAAACTGAAAGACATCGAGAGAGACACAATGACAAACTCCGTGAAGCTTCTTATCAAGCATGAACTTTTTCCAAAGAATTTACGAGCTTCAAACGTCAGCAGGGAGCGTGTTCTTCTGAAGCTTTAAGAAATTGGAATTCAGGATTTTAGGGTGAAAAAAGTGAAACTAAGGGGAAGGATTATCAAACTTTTATATTGGGCTTATGCAAGTTTATGGGCTATTATATGGTGGGCCAGTTCAATTCATCGTTTGGGCTTCATTTGGTTTTTATTGGGCTCTACTTATCACCGAGTCACGTAGGGACGAATTAATGAAACATTGGGCCATAACACTGTTGCATTGTCATATATCAGGGTTATTTGCAATCTGCCCCCCTAATCTTGTGCATTTTGCATATATATTCCCAAACAATTTATTTTCTGGCGGACACACACCATTTGGCACTTCGTACTCCTTTTGTTTTTAAAAATTTAAATTTAAAAGTGAACCTTTTTTAAATATTTCGAATATACTATATGGTATAGTTTGATACACATGATATGATAAACATGTGATAAATAAAATAAAGATAAGTTAATGATAAATAAGATGTAGGATATTATATTTAATGTTTGGTATGATTTTAATAAGACTGATTAAATTTATATATTATATTGTAATGACAAAATTAACATTATGATAAAAAAATTTATAATTTCAAAGTTGTTGCTTGAGTTCATATTTTTTATCTATTCATGCGCCGATAGTGCTTGCATGATTTATTTATTTTTATCTAATTTTATATAATATATAATATGATAATTGAGCCTTTAATTTTGTGAGTCAAGTCAAATATAAATTTTTAAGGTTAATCGAATGATACTAATAAGTTTATTTATATTTATAAAAAATATTTATATAATTATCTCGAATTCATTTATATAATTATCATATTATATAATATATAAAAATAAATAAAAATACTTATTTGATTTTAATATCTACCTACTAGCATAGATTTATAAAAATAATTATAAATTGAGAGCAATTAAGTCATTTGTAGTGTATTTTATCATTAAATTAAAATTATCACATCTAATAGAAGGGACATTTTATCCTTCTAAAAAGTTATTTATCAAGAGCCAATGATATTATCATGAGCTTTTTAAAAAGGTACCAAACATGGATAAGAGTACCTAAACTTCATTATTTATCAAGGGCCCATGAACTGTATTAGCCCCAAATTTATCACTGCAATCTATTTTTTTAAAATGTTGGGTGTAATAATTATCCAACATGGTAGAATAATTGAAACGTTATGCTTGAGTTAATGTGTGGTGTAAAAAACTTAAGTTTACCATTATCATCAGTTATAACTTCTAATTAAGCTACAATTGTTAGGTCCTAAATTAGTTTTAGATCTAATGTCACGAGTACGATTTTAATTAATTGCAATAAATGTAATTATTGAGAGATAGATTATTGGATGCAATAATTTTTTATGTTAGATAAAACAATCGAAACGTGATGTTTCAATGTCGTATGATAACCATTATCATTATTTATAGCTTTTAGTAAAACTATATATGCCAAATTCATGTTATTGTGTGTGTGTATATATATTTATATATGCATGTAATTTTATTTATAAAATGACAAATGCTACTGTGACAGACAGAGATCCACTGACAATTTTATGCGAAAACCATTATCGATAATCAAACAATTAATTAAGTATAATTTTTGTTGGTCTTTTAAAAGTAATTTAATATAAAAAAAATTTAAAGACAGATTCCCTCTCAGTTTCAAAATACCACAATGTGATATATGACATTTGGTGGCTTTGAGGGTGTACTCAAGACAAGTGTTCATTCAACCCTTTAAATTACCTTTTCGGATTTATTATTATTAAAGTGAGTCTCATGGGAGATCGTCTCACGGATCATAATCCGTGAGACGGGTCAACCCTACCCATATTCACAATAAAAAGTGATACTCTTAGCATAAAAAGTAATATTTTTTCATGGGTGACCCAAATAAGAGATCCGTCTCACAAATATGACCCGTGAGACCGTCTCACACAAGTTTTTGCCTTATTATTATTATTTTAGTCGGAAAAGGATTTGAACAGAATATCTCGTTTTAAATTTAAGATTTTGATATTAAATGAGTTATAAATCATCGATCATTAAGAAACAATTATATTCATGAAACAAATGAGGTTTTATATTAATTTTTTTTTCAAATATTTTACAAGATTATTATCATTTATTATTTAATTCTTTAATGGGTTCTAGAACATTTATGAGTCATGTCAAGCTCAATTTAATTGAGTGATTATACGTTATATTAGTTATAATTAATATTTAATTAATGAGTTGTACTGAGATAAATAATTTTTTTCTTTTCGTTTTTCAAATGACTGGAAAAATAAATTTCAATCAGTGGATATATAGAATAAAATACAATTCATTAGTCTGAGTAAAAAAAAAACATAGTAACACTGATAACTTCTAATTCATTTAATACTAAGATATCAGATTTAAGACGATGTCTCGAGTTCAAGATTCAATTATAACAAAAATATATAGTTTTTATATGAGACGGATCGACCTGATCCATACTTCGAGTGGAAAATAATATTTTTGACATAAAAATGATATTTTTCATAAGTCGGGTAGAGTAGAAGATTAGTTTAACAAAATTGACATATGAGACGAAGATAAACACGGAGAAAATGCTTCTCACAAATAAATCCAAGATTCAAAATGACGTTGAAATTTTTAAGAAAATACCAAAAAATAAGGTTGAGAGATTAGGTGAATCAACAAAAAAAGCTCGAATCCTGAATTTACTCCCTCAACAGTCAACACCATTCAAAATTTAGAAACTTCCGACTTACACGATATACGTGTTATATCATTAATAAATTATGAAACTCTACAAAAAGAAAAAAAAATATATTAAATAATTAATTACCATACAATTATAAAAAAAAATGGCTTTTTTTATATGTAACATAGAGGACTCGACGAAAATCTCACTTATAAACATAAATATCATAGATTTTTTTATATGAAAGTAGAATGGATTTTGAATATTAAAATATGAGACGATACTCTTATCCAATTCAATTTTAAAAAACGTATAATTTTTATGTCAGAAAATAATTTTTTTTAACTTCAAACATAGATCAAGTCGATCTGTATCAACAGCTATATCGCTAGAGACTCATTCGTCATATATTTAAATAGACATGAACATATATCGACCCTATCATCCTATACCCCACTTAATTGCCAACACATTTTTTGGTAAACCACTTAAAAGTAATTAGTTTACCAGAAAGAAAAGGGCATTATTTGCTTTCTATTACCTCCTTAAATATATTTTATAAATTCAACACCAACCCCACCCGCCTTTCTCTCACACTAACACCTCCTACTGCGTGTCCCATTTTCACTCCCCCCCTCCCTCCCTCTCCGTCTCTTCTCCTCAAAAAAAATTAAAAAAAAAATGAAGTTCAGGTACCCTTCTTCTAATTCCTGCTCCTCTTCTTCATCTTCTTCCTGCATTGAATCCCAGAATATAAATGGCGGCGTCGATGAAATTACCAAAAGGTCCCCCCAGCACAAGAAGCCGAAGCGTGTGCGGGCCAAGAGAACTCAGAGCTCCGCCACCAGCTCTTCTAAATCAAGAAGCTCTATGTACAGAGGTGTTACAAGGTAATTAAATAAAAATAATTTTGTCTAAATTTATTTTTATTACACATTTTGATTTTGGTTTCTGCATGCAGAAACATGGAGAAATTCGGTCTGCATGCAGAAACATGGATTTCAGTTTTCTTTTTTTCTTTTTTTTGAAATCAAATAATGGAATCAATTTAAGAAATGTTTGTTGAAAAATAATATATATATTTGCATGCATTGAGTTGAATTATTATGTTTTTAAAAATAATAATTAATTTGAGAATTATGAAAGGCGAGATTGAATTGTATGAATTGGTGGTGCACAGGCATAGATGGACGGGGAGGTATGAAGCACACCTTTGGGACAAGACTACATGGAACAGTGTTCAGAACAAGAAAGGAAGACAAAGTAAAATTTCTTTTTTTATAAAATATATTAATAATTAATATAACGCAAACAAAAAATTTGGGGCAAAAATCGAGGAGATCTGTGGTTTTTTAGTTTGATTTATTTATTACCGTTCATTTATAATAATTAAATAAATTATAGTTATTTCTGATTAATTAATCAAATTAAAGTTCTCAATGTGTGTGTGTTTTTTATTCTCGGTGGTGGTGAAACAATTACATCTCATTGCCACGTGGATATGCAGTCTACCTGGGTAAGTTCACTGTCTTTTTTCTTATATATATATATATATATATATATATATATATATATATATATATATATATATATATATATATTATATTATAAAAATATATTTAATTTGAAAGGAAAAAAATAAATGAGATTTAAAAAATGATTTTGGCAGGAGCTTATGATAACGAGGAGGATGCAGCTCGAACATATGATTTAGCGGCTATTAAGTATTGGGGGGATTCAACCACCCTAAATTTTCCGGTATGAATTAATTTTGTGAATGTATTTTAAATATAATATAATATCTTAAATTTTTTCCATATCAATTATATATATTTTGCTTTTTTTTCGATTGTTCTAAATATATAGTTCAGTATTTACACATTTAACATAACTTTTTGTTCTGTAAATGTGTTTGTAAACTTTATTTTTTAATGATTTTTTTAATTTAGAAAAAAATCATTTTATATATTTGAGACGGAAAAAGTATTAATGATAATTATTGTTTCACTGACTAAAAATTAAATTTTAGCCGGAGACATACGCCGGAGAGAGAGAAAAGATGGGGAGATTGACGAAGGAAGAGTTTTTGGCCACGCTACGACGTCAGAGCAGTGGGTTCTCCAGAGGGATTTCAAAGTATCGTGGTGTAGCCAGGTACCACTAAAATTTGGTATTAGTCTGGTTTATTATGATTTCACTTAAAAAAAAATTAAAACAAAAATTTATTGCAAATTTTATTTAGATTTTGTCTCTAACGTGTGTGGATTTTCAAAGTTGATATGATTTAAACAAAGAGTTTTATTTTTGTCATAAAAAAGTGAGAATTTTATTCAGAATTTATAATTTATTGCATAAAAGTTAGTTTCTTGTGAGACGGATTGACTTGATCCATATTTACAATAAAAAATAATAATTATGATATTTTTTAATAGACCGGATGAGGTTGAAGATCATTCTCATAAAATTGATACGTTAGACGATTTGTGTTGCGTAAATCAAAAGATGTGTGTATGGACCAAGTTCAGAATGAGTTTTTTTTTTTTTTTTTTTGACAGGCACCACCACAATGGAAGATGGGAGGCTCGAATAGGAAACGTTTCAGGGAACAAATACCTTTATTTGGGAACCTACAGTAAGTTAATTTTACCTTTATAATTACTACATTTGTGTCATCTTTATTTCATGCGTATTTTTCGTTCTAGTTCGCGATTAAGATTTTAATGCGACTAGCGGCTGCTAATTAAAAGCTAACTACGAAGGCGTCTAGGGTGGATTAGTAGCTTACGAAGATATTGATTAAGATACATGAATTAGGTTGGTATGTTAACTTGTCCGATATTGTGAGCGTTTAGTTTATCGATGAACTTAGATTATACATGGATCGGAGTCGAAATAAACCAAGCCTATGCATGCCTATTTCCCTTCCTCCACCTTTGAATATCTACTTATTCTATGAAAAAACCTATACCTATGATCATTTAAAATGCTTCTCCGTTGTTGGTTTTACAATTTACAATCCGCCCCAAAAATTGGTGAATTCTTATATTCGAAGGGGCGCGAATACCTTTGAATATCTACTTAGTCTATGAAAAAACCTATACCTATTATCATTTAAAATGCTGCCGTTGTTAGTTTTAAAATTTAGAATCCGTCCCAAAAATTGGTGAATTTCTTATATTCAAAGGGGCGCGACTATCTTGATCAGCTCGCGATACTAATAGTCTAATAAGTAACAACCCATAGCTAGTCTCCGATCATCATATATGTGGTATGAGATTTTTTGGGAAGCTGTCAATTTTTTGGAATTCTTTCAATATTTTCCTGCTATGCACGGGACCTCGTTTTGTTAGGCGAATCTATGTGCACAAGAAATTAGGTTGTTTTTGGAGGGTGCGAGCGAGCAAAAATGAATTTATTTGTTTGGTTTGTTTGTTAAATGTCATCCTTGGTAATTATCTACAAAATTCCATTTTTTTTTATATGTGGATATTTTTATTAAATATTATAATGGTTATATATAAATTCAAGGGAAATGGAATTTTATGTATTGATTGCACTATGTGGAAAATACCTGTGTTTTGATTTAAAATTATTAAAACTTGATATTGTTTATTAATTTATCGATATATTTAGTTTGATTACGTCATCTTAATTTTACTTGTTATTTATTTTTTTGATATCTCAATATCATGCTTTATACATGCATTAATTGCATAATATTGCAATTAATTAACATCCATGAATTATAAGCTGGCCATGCATTTTATCACGACTAATTTATTTTAAATTTTAACAAACGTTTTGGGAAATATTTTATCTTCTGAAAAATAAAATTCATATTTTAAAGTTACAATTTTATTTTAGAATAATAGTATATTTATTTAATTAATGCAGGCACCCAAGAAGAAGCAGCGGTTGCATATGATATGGCAGCAATAGAGTTCAGAGGCCTCAACGCGGTAACCAACTTCGACATAAACAATTACACCGATAAGTTGAACAAAATCCCACCAGAGCAACAAGATTCCCCAGGTAAAGAAGAAAACACCGGCTCCCCCGACGGCGACCGCGACTTCAAATTACGAGTAGTCGAAGAACTTCATCATGATCATCAAGAAGATGGAAACCAAGTGATCATGCAACCTCTTGTTTCGAAGATAGATTCAGTCAACTCCAATGATCAGTTCCAAGACGTGACGACCATGATCGAGCACGAGCACAAGCATCCATGGGACGTTTTCCTCGATATAGGTATCAATTCATCACTTCTATCCCTGGACATGATTCCTCTCCATAAGGCATACGGGTTGCAAGGGCTTTTCGACGACAATGGTTTCGAAGAAAATATCGAATGTATTTTCGACGGGTCGTTCGATGATTACAAGCATAATGTGGTTGCCGACGATGTCGTCTCTGTGGCTCAGGAGGTGAAAGGCAAAGGTTTGTCTACCTCCTCGTCTAATTCATCATTGTCGACGGACACTTCAATTTGTAGGAACTCCTAAGTGTGTGATTTCGTTTCCTTTTTTTTTCGGAATTTTTCATGTTTTGAGATTTGAACTTGTGAGGCGATTATAAGTTTAGCTCGATCGGAAAAGACTAGCTATGGATGAACCCCTCAAATAATAGGAGTATTTCGAATTTCAATGCTTAATTATAAGTATATTTTTTGAGTCCCGTTCGAGACTGGGCCTGTGATTGGGCCTCGGACTGGGCCTGACATGTTTGAGTCCTAGTTTCTAATCATTGATAGACAAACTCGTAGGTTTTACATTTATGATGTTCACTCCGAAAGCCCATATTATGATAGAGAAATATTAGAATTGGGCCGATTTCCAGTTTGTTCAGCCTGTTTACGGCTAAGTATTTGTACCTGCATCCACCTGTGTCTAATCTTTTCGCAATCTTCTCCACTAGTAAATATTAAGTGAAAAATGAAGCAGTTTCTTCTTAAATTTTCCTAGAAAAAGAGATAGCGTATCTGTCATCAAGATTCACCAAGATTCACCGGATTTGAGACGAGATTCCGAATTCGTAATCAAGATTCACCAAATTTGAGACGAGGACGAGGACGAGCGCGGTTGGATGTAGGACAACAAATTAATTAATCACACCTTTTGTTAAAAGATATTCAGGGATAGCTTTTACATATAATGAGTAGAGTCGTGTTTACTTTATTTTTTTAAGTATTTTTCTCTATATGATATGAACAAATCTCGATCTTCGGTTAGTCTATGCTAAAATATAGGAAGAAAAGCTTAATTATGATAACATAACATAATAAAATTGAAAAGAGTCGAATTAGAAATAAAATTTAAAAAGAAAACGATTTTCTATATGGTGACCAACTTCGCAGAATGTTTTCGGATATATATATTTTGTTTCTCTCGTCTAATATGTTAATAAAACGTCGATTTAGAGAAACATATTGCCCATTGATCCCCAACCTCCTTGTCCGTCCCTCTGTCCATGTTTCTAACAGTGTAAGAACACCAAAAATGGCCACAACCGATCATGCAATACACAGCCAATCCAATGCACAAGAAAATCAAGAACCAAGCCCTGAATTCCAAGAATTCCTTCGTTCACTCCCAAAGGGGAGAGGCTGGAGGACCCCAGAATTCTTCTTATTTCAAGGTTTTTGGGTGCCAACCAGATGAGATCAAAGACATAATTTCCTTCCAAAAACACTACAAAGCTGATGACGGCGATATCATACTGCAACGATCCCGAAATCCGGCACCACTTGGTTGAAAGCTTTGTGCTTCGCAATAGTCAATAGAAGCAAGTTCCAAGGCCAAAAGAATCACTATCACCCTTTGCTAACTTCGAAGTTCGAATCCTCACGAGCTCGTGCCGTTCCTCGAGTACAAAATATTCGCAAACGACCAGATATCTAACATGTCAAGCCTCCCGAGGCCTCGAATCTTCGGCACTCACATGCATTTAAGCGCATTGCAAGGATGCGTGGGCGATCCGAGATTCAAGATCTTGTACGTGTGTCGGAGTCCATCGGACAACTTCGTCTCCGTGTGGCATTACTTGTGCAAACTCAGGCCCAAGTCCCTAGGCCCCCTTCCACTCGAAGACGCGTTCGACATGTAATGCAGGGGTGTCATCGGGTCCCGTACTGGGATCACATGCTAGGATACTGGAACAAGAGCCTGGAGAAACCCGAGAATGTCTTGATCCTCAAGTACGAGGAAATGAAGGAGGATATAATCTCGAATGTGAAGAAGTTGGCTGGGTTCTTGGGGTTCCCTTTCAGCTTACAGGAAGAGGAAAACGGAGAGATTGGAGAAATAGTTGGATTATGCAGCTTCGAGCAGATGAAAGAGCTGGAGGTGAACAAGAAGGGGAAGGGTGCAATCGCTGATTTTGAGAACAAGGACTTGTTCAGGAAAGCACAAGTGGGGGACTGGGTGAACCATCTCACCCCTTCGATGGTGGAGAGACTAGCAAATATAATGGAAGCAAAATTGGCCGGTTCCGGCTTGTCCTTTCTTTTGTGCTTAATTTACACAACGGTAGTGCATGCAAGGGCATAATGTGTTGGGTGATCCATTGCGTGTCAGAAAATTAGTAGTCTTGAAAGCACTTTCCTCAGATTGGCTTTACTTTCTGCAATTTTTCCTCAAGGAAATATTTGCACCCTGTATTTGAAGTTCGTTCTCTTTTTCTTTACCACGCAAATTATTTATAATTTCTTTTATATAAAAAAAGAGGATGAAGAAAGTTTGAAATATGCTTCTAATGTCGTCACTCTAAACTCCCCAGAAATTCACCACATTCATTATAAAAGGAAAAAGAAGATTTCCTGTAAAAATACATCAAATCGGCACTTGAACACTTTGGGTTTCATACGTTCATTAGCCAATATTTTTCAGCTACATCCCTCGACAGCAACACAATTCCGTCTCTCAAAATCTCAAGAGAGAAACAAAGCCCCCGCCAAAATAATAGGTGTCCTCTTCCAAGTCTTCAGTGTTGATAATTAAGACCATTTTACCATAGAAAAGTGAAGCAAGAAATCACCCAAAATGAACTGATTATTTGAGATTGAACATTTGAGCTGGCCAACTACGTCTTCTACCATTGTGCCCAATCCCAGTGAGCTCCATGGAAATGTCAATGGCTCGATGTTGAGTAGCACGTACAACGCTGATGCGAGATCGTATTCTCGCAGCAGGACACTCGTTTGTTCCAACTGCCGACAATTTATCACTACACATACTCGACCCCATAGCAATTGGCTCACGAAAAGTTAGGATAGTCTGTGACCAATGTGTGCTTGGATCACAAGGAGATGTGGACAAAACAGTTGGTTTTTCTCTACAAAACCTCTTCGTAAATCCGGTTTCAAACCACAAAACAACTCCATAACACCAAGTAATTTCTAGCTTAGAACATTCAGTATTGATTGAGGGAGCGGGAGCAACCAACTTAGTATCGAGTTCAACTTCTGCCGTAAAATCCATATCCTTGGTTTGCATTGTCACCAGGTCAAAGGTCTGAAATAATAGAGTCACACAAGGTATATAACTCATCAAAGCACTCAAAAAGCATGCACAATGTATTAAAAAAAACAGCATATAACACTTACTCATGTTAAGGTACAATTGGAATACGATGAAGAGAAAAATCAAACAAAAACAAAGTAAATCTTGCCATGCATCCAGTACATATATTACAGCATTTTTCAGAGATGCCATTAATTTAAACTCTAAATTGGTCATGAGGACGACCAGAATAAGGCCAACAAAAGCAACAACAAACCATATGATAGTTACATTCAAGAGCCAAAAATCGTTGACTTGGTTTCGCGGATATTTGAAGTCCTTGCAACAATTTTAGGCACAAATCGGACCTCGTATTTCCCAAAGGAAATGGAAAAGCCTTTATTGTTGAACTCTTACAACAATGGTAACCTAGTAAAGTTATAGCAATAAATTCAAGCGTAATAATGAAGGAACTTCAAAGTTGAACCTCCGTATAATCTTCTTAGCATCACTTCGAAATTTCGGAACATGGATTGAGTCAGCAGTTTGTTAAGATAGAATTCAATATATATAGATATCATAAACATATGGTGGTAGATACCAATAAGGGGCAGTTACTCATTTCCAAACATATTTCTTGTCCTCCAAATGGCCCTAGTTTCAACTCGATTTAGCCCGTCTTATTAGGTTGCGGAACATTTTCATTTTCATTACATTACTCATAACATCACAAGTAAGTGGTAAATTTCAGTCCTAGTCTTTCTGGAGTTGATAAAGAACACAAACCTGCAGAACTTCAGTAGTCGTGATGATGTTGCTGCTGTCAATTATGTCAATTATAGGAAACCGGGAAGCATCTTCAACGATCTCTTGCCCAATGCAAGACATATTGAAACCATACACATTCTCCCAGAACGGAAGACTGGTCCCTCCTCTTCCAAAACCAGCAACAAACTAGACAACGAGTTGAGGTCAACAATTTACCATTATAATGAAGGCAAGAATGAAGAAACAGTAAGAAAGAGACAGCAGAATGAGAGAACCTACCATGGTAGCTGTGTCCGGAAGAAGGGCACCTCCAGGCTTTAACCATTGATCCCGTGCAAATAGAACAGAGCTCAGCATTGACTCGTACAACAGACAATAGCCCATCCATTCACTCAGTAACACGTCTACGCTATGAGGTTGGATATGGTCAGCATTGTAAAGCTCTTCGACCATGCCTGAAACCACTTCAATGACCCCATTTTTGATGATTTTGCTTCTGGTCAGCAGAAATCCATTATCTTTTGCCACCTGCTTCAGTAAAAGTAAAATCATCAATAAAGACAAACTAAAATAATATCTGAATAAAGCAAAATAATCTTGAGAGTAAAAATATAATTGATGTGGCCAGATTTAACCTGAGTAGCCACTGCAGCCATCTTCTCACTAGCTTCAACAGCGATAACTTTTGAAGCTCCTGCTTGGGCTGCGAAAAGACTAGAGAAAAAGAAAAACTCAGGACAATCTTGGGACAATAATAACCCAGAACGTAAGATGCAACTACTTCAAGGAAATACCAGATGGCATATGATGCAAAAGTGATTGGTATTGTTAAATGTATCATACCATGAGTAAACAAATTAAATCAATTAAACCTGAGCCTGTTATTTTTCCATCATATTCATGGAACAGTTTTTAATACAAGTTTAAAGTGATTGTTAGTGGAAAGCGAACAAGCATTGCATTGCGGAAGATAATGTCTCTGTTTGAGAACTACCATAACATTCTCCCATGTTATCAATCACTGCGAAGAAGGCATGGCCAAAAAATAAAAAATCTTCTGGCTTCTGCAGATTCGTGTGGTTTGTGAATCACTCTAGATCAAGACTGTGTACTTGCATCTGTTGCTCAATATACATTCAAATTATGGAACAAAAACAAGAGAAAAAGTTTAAATGAGAAATAAAATTAAGTTTTTTTTCTCACCTTAGAATCCCAGTTCCACAACCGACGTCCATAACAACCGCATTTCTTAGCAAAGAAGGATTTTCCAAAATAGCTTGTCTGTAAGTATCAGTTCTTGCCTGGAAATTTATAACTTCCGTCATATCTCCATCACGGTAATCAGGATTGAGAAAATGTTTTTTTGTGTTGATGGTATAAATAAGCATGACTTACTTTTAAAAACCCGTGTTCTTTACCTTATCGCTGATCATCTCACGGTGGATACCATATGAACTATATGCACCAAAATAATTCTTGTTTATATTCTTAATCTCGTTTGCAGCGATTTTGGAAGAAGAAGCAGCACAGATTTCATTTTTCCAACTTCTATATGGTGAGATTCCACCAGTTTCATTGCTATCACCATTTAGTATTACCCTTTCCTCCTTGTCAAGCATACATACAACCTCCTTTTCCCCATTCTCAAGAGGAATCATGAAGGTTGATGCATATTTATCAGAAACACCAATGTCATGGATGCTAATGTTCTCCATTTGAGATAAATAAGATTCCAGCTCCTCTTTGTCAATGGGCATAGTATCCCCATCCTCATCTTCGTCCTCTTCACCAAAACTATACAATAATGCATCGTCTTGAAGAAATGGGTTGAGATATCTATCATCATTCCAAGGTAAAACATTACGCTCAAAGTTGGTGCTGTTGTGTAAGTGATTTTGCAGTTCTTCCTTAGACCGACATGCCATCCCACAATTCCAACATTTGTTTTCTGAAACCTAACAAGAGAGAGGAGAAAAATAACACAGGATTTAAAACATTTTCTTGTTCTGAGGGGTATGACACAAAAGTGCATATCAAATAGCTTAACTTGAAACTCAAATGTTCGTTATAAACATATCTAAAATTCAATTGATGCCCTTGAGTGTGCTCTTTTAGATAATAGGATTTATTGCCTGATCGACAATCACTTTAACTAGGAAATAACATCGCAATTCATTTCTCGCATCATGCACTCACACAATAGCTCGGATCTCTCCCTGGGAAAAAAATAATGTTGATTTTTAAATACCCAAAAAAAAAGTACAGCCCTCGGAAGGCAATGTAAAATGGCATCAGATCAACGTAGAAACTTTCAAGTTAGCTAAATATATGAGTGAATACCTCATACAATTTAATCACTCTGATGACATAGCTCATTATGCATTTCTTACCGGAGAATCCAGTGGGTAGTGCTAGAAAATTATTGTTTATAAAAATTTTGGGCATTTAAAACGAAACATAGACTCATTATTAACAGAAAATTCTGATCAAACATTGCTCAAACGATAAAGGGATGACATTAGGAACCAACTCAAATCAACAAGCTCCGTCACAGTATGAAAATTGGGAACTACAACAAAGCTTTGTTTGATTGAACAAAGAGATTTGCTCTGCGAAAATACAACACGAACAGCAGCAAAAACCAAGTTATGTGACTGTACCTGCGACCTGACGTAATTGATGAGCTTGAAGCATTGATAGAAATCCAAGCTCAGTGCTCTCTTAATCTCGACGAAGTCAAAGCGGTGAACTGACGCACAGTGCTCGAAAATCGAGCTGCATGAACTGTGGCAATAGTCACAAAAAAGGCAGCACAACTGGTGTTCTGACGCGAAAGTATCCCCCACGGCTTCGTCTTCAGCTTCCCAATCATCCCAATTCTGATCGTCTTCTTCCTCCTCCTCTTCCTCCATGAATTCAGGCTCCATGTGATGATGCATTGGGCTGATTCCAGTGTCAATTATTTCATCTTCTTCACGGTGAGTCGCCATGGGAAGATGCAATGAAAGAGTGGAGGAAATTTTTATTTACCGTTAAACCCTAAACCCTCTGGGATTTGCCCTGCAATTCTATCATTTGCTTCCGCAAAACGTGAACGGTTGTGCCCATTATATATAGTAATAATAATAATAATCCTTTCAAAAAATAATAATAATAATAATAATAATATTTATTAATATTTAATTACGAATCTATAATTTTAAATTTTAATAACCGATTGCTGCTTAATTTAGTGAAACCCGTAATTAAATTATATTAATATTCATAATCTTTCATTTTAATATCTAATCTTATTTTTTTATATTTTAAATTTCAATCATATTTTTATTTATATTTTAAAATTTTTAGTGATCCATTGCTTCTAATAAAAATTATTTACCGTTAAACCCTAAACCCTCTAGGATTTGCCCTGCAATTCTACCATTTGCTTCCGCAAAACGTGATTGTACGGTTGTGTCCACTATATATAATAATAATAATAATTATATTTATTACTATTTAATTACGATTTTCAGATTCAGACACAACCCATCAACCCGATACGATCCAACCCGAAAAAAATCAGGTTTGGATTTGAGGATTTCGGATTCGGGTTAGACCCGGTAACTTACCGAAAAATAATGATTGGGTTGGGTTGGAACTTGGATGATCTGAAAATTTTAATTTTTTTAAAAATATATAATTAATAAATATTATCTACATTTTTTATATTTTGTATATCTGGAAAAAAATTATTGTATATTTATATCATAAATTTTTATAATTTATTTATTTTGAACATTTTTTTATTTTTTAAATAATTGTTTATTTGATTTGGTAAATATACTTTATTTTTTTACAATAAGACTTTCAAATTTAAATTATATACACGAAGGAGATTTTGTTATTATTTTTTAAATTAAAATATTATATTTTTTAATTTTATTTATTTTTCTTTAAAAAATTCAAAATCGGGTTGATCGATTTCTGGTTGAAAGTTTTCGAGTTGGCTCGCATTCGTGTTGAATAATTTTTTAATAATATTATTGTTATATATGACTCAACCTTCTCGAATTGACATCCCTGATTTTAATAACCGATTGCTGCTTAATTTAGTGAAACCCATGACAAAATTATATTAATATCCATAATCTTTCATTTTAATAGCTAATCATATTTTTATCTATATTTTAAAAGAGTGAGTTTCATGTGAGACCGTCTCATGGATCTTAATCTATGAGACAGGTCAATCCTACTCATATTCACAATAAAAAGTAATACTCTTAGCATAAAAATTAATACTTTTCATGGATGACCCAAATAAAGGATCTGTCTCACAAATACGACATGTGAGACCGTCTCACACAAATTTTTATCATTTTAAAATTCGATCGTATTTTTATTTATATTTTAAATATTGCATCATCTTACTTTCTTTATTTTTTTCAAGGAAAAAAAATGTGTCATCTTTTTCTAAAATAATAATATACGAACGTTAATGATTAAATTTCAAGATTCAACCACTTAAATATTATGATTTATTCTTTTACTTTTATAAATCAATCTCGAATTTGTTCTCATCTAGCCATATTAATATTTTTGAAATATAGATGAGAGTGGGGATGGTGATTTTATCTCCGCAAATTCGAGTTTGAAGATCTTACGAACCCAAAAAAAATGGAAAAGAAATGAGAACGACAAACTCGTTCACTCTTCGTTGTCATCCCTAATACGTTGCTATTATAAACAGTGTGACAGCCTGAAAGTTACAACTTACCAACCCTATCGCTAATTCTTTTTTTTTAAATTAAAAAACGGCTGCCATTATTTTTTCAATAATATTAATTGCTGGGGTTGGTAACCTCGGTTGCTTATTATAATTAATATTGAATATTTAAAAATTGTTAGCCTTGATCTTTTATTTTAATTGTTTTTAAAAAACAAAATTTTTATATAAAATATCGGGTTTGTAATCAGATCGATGATTCTTAATTTCGTTTTTAAAAAAAGTTGTCTTTTTTTATTACATATCGAACGTTACGGTTTATATAATAAATAATGTTACAAATTTGTAATATTGGTATCGAACATGATGTAAAAAATTTTGTAACAGTGTATAATCACCCGATTTGGTTACCAAATAAATAAAATGTATTAAATATCATTTATTTTAATTTTTTAAGTAAATATCTAAATATTATATGTAATATTTGAGTTATAACAGAGACACGACATTATTTTGGTGTAATTTTTAGAATTTTTGAAGTACTTGTCTTTCCTTTTTAAGCATATTTATTATTTTATTTCTTCTTGCATGAATAATTAAACTTATGTATGAAAAATTTCTAAAAAAATATTTAAAATATGAAATTTAAAATTTCATTTTATTTTTCAATTTTAATTTTTTTTTTTAACAATAACGAGTGAAATTCACACAACGTATGTACACATAGGCTAGTTTTCATTAAACCACGACAACAAATAATTTCCCAAAAAAATATAAATCATCATTTTTTTTCAAAAAGCTAACAATTAATAAATGGTAACTTGCTTTTAAATCCTTAAATCCAAACACGAGTTTGTGTCAGAAAAAAAAAAAATTGCACTATTGATTCACACAAAAAATTTATGTAATCATATATCTTTTCACACATGAAAATCAGTAATATATATATATATATATATAGAAATTATAATACTTACAAATGATAAGATTTTGAGCATAATATTGAAACATATTTATTCATATCAAAATTTGACACAATTGTTTGGGTATTAAAATATCATATATTAATATATATGAAACAGTTGATCCTCAAATATCATATATTAGTACACGATTTCAATGTTTTGTATCGATTTTCATCAGATAAAAGACGTGTCATTAATACTAATATTTGTCATACATATTTGGGTACTCAAAAACCATACGATGACATCAGGTCTGAAACAGCTGATACTCAAATAACATATTTTCAATATTTTATATCGATTTTAAAAAAAAAATCAAAGAATACAAATGCATATTTTTTGTGGCTGTAACTGACCACGAACCCAATAAAACAAATAAGATAACATATGTGTTTCAAATTTGTGTATCGAGGCAATGAGAAACCAAATCAAAGTATGCATATAATTTTAGATTTTTAGTCAATAGTTGATTTTCATTTGATTTCACACATTAAAAGAAAAAGCTCGAGATAAAATATGTAATATGATCTCTTTGAAATTTTGCAGTTGCTGTACTTAGGGTCGCCACTTGTTCGTATTTTCCAAATTCTCGAGTAATCCACGAAATAACTTTTGTAAAACAAGTCAAATGAGGCTGCGCACGTGAAAATTATATACTATTTATCATCACATTTACAAAATCTTCTTGCTCTTGTGTCCATACACCTCATTTCAATATATATATATATATATATATATATATATATATATATATATATATATATATATATATTTATTGGTGATTTTAATATTTTATATTATAAAATTTCAATATTAATGCATTATATATATTTTTTTCGATTTTAGTATTTTTTTTCAACATAACACCGATGTGATATCGTCGTGGAATTGATATGAATAGTGTTATATCAACATTTTTGACAAAAAAATGATTAAAATTTCAAAAAATTAGAAGATATATAGTTTAATAGAAATTTGATAGCATATAAAAAAAAATCACAATATAAATAAATATACAAAAATCAAAAATACAATTTTTCATATATATCCATCACTAGACTTGATAGGACGTGTGAACGCGGATAACTTGGTTGACTAAATGAATTTCACTTTTTATTACTCAAGTATATATATATATATATATATATATATATATATATATATATATATATATATATATATATATATATATACTGTGGGTTGCTAGAACGACGTAAAGTATTTAACGACAAAACGTGAATTTATTTTTTAAGATTATACGATATCTCACGTATAATATTAAATAACATAAAATTCGTAATATCATCTCAAAAATTGTAATAAAAATCTTTTAGCTGATCCGTTACATATGTAATTACTTTTTATTTTAAATATTCATCATGTCAACGATCAACACGTTGAATTTGCGATACGGTCACATAAAACAACTTTATTTAATAAGATATATATATATATATATATATATATATATATATATTTATATTTTATTTAATAAATAAGTCCGAATCTAAAGAAGCTTCGATTTCTCGTTTTTCCTCGATGCTTCCTTTTCACGTATCAAAAAAACACTCCTCCATCAATGTCATCTTTATCTCCTTCCACGAAGCACCCTTTTCTTAATATTTACATGATTATACCTATACACACACACACACACACACACACACGACTTTACATATAAATCCTCCATCGCCTTACAGCATTAATCTGTCACGTAAACTAACAGAATTTTGCGACGCAACTTCCTCAAATATTCAAAAGATCTGATATTTTGAATGGATGTTAGTCAAAGTGTTCCAAGAATGGCGAAGAGACAAAAGAAGAATTCCAAACAGAAGAAAGATTCACTCAAAGTAGTGTACATCTCTAGTCCCATGAAAGTGAAGACCAGTGCCTCTGGGTTTATGTCGATCGTGCAACAACTTACGGGGAAAAACTCCGATATCGCGCAATATACGGAGCTGAACGACGATAAAGTCAGCGAGTTTCTTGAAATTGATCTGAACGACGGAGCTTCAGCTAGCCAAGAGGAGACGAGTGATCGGTATTTGTCATCGATTTCGAATTCAAATGATACGACTACATGTAATAACTCGTCGAATTCGTTCTTCGAGTGCGTCCACGACGGGCTTGTCTCTCCGATGGAAGATCAATTTGCTGGGATCTTTGGTTCGAATTCGTTTTGTGATCATTTTCTTGTAGATGTGCTAGGAAGTTATGCTGACTTGTGAAAAGAACTTTGTGTGGTATTTTTACTGGTATACCACATCTGGACATAATATAGTACTGCTTGATTGATTAGACAATATGGTCTTCATCTATGTACAAATTTAGTGATTTTTTGGAGTAATTTTAATACCTTGGAAAGGGGATTTCATATACAGGGAGTACTAGTCTCTTTTTCAGAATTTTGTTGTATTGTCTCACCTATGTTGAGTAGATAAATTTATATTTTTGATTATGTATGTTTGTGGTTTTGAGGTTTTACGTTATTAAATTTAAGCTTTTAGTTTCGAGTTTTTTTTATTATTGTCAATTTTAATATCACGTTGGGAAAATGACTAAAAAGATAAAAAATATAAAAATGAACAGATTAAGACTGATATTTAACAAAATAGATAATCAATATGAAAGAAAAATGTAAATTTTAATTATTATATAATGCTATTAAAATTTTGATCTAAAGCGGGAAAGAAGCTTAATTAGATTTATGAGTTTGAAAGATTATAGAAAATATAAGAGACTTCGAGTTATGAACATGAGATATCGTCTTAAATTTGAGACCTCGTAAGATAAGCTATTAAAATTATATAAAATTTAATAGACTAATATATAAATGATTTTATTTAAATTACAATCCTATTCAATAAAAATATATTCACGCATAAATATTAATTTTCAAAGACATGTCCCTTGGTCCTTTCGGAAAGGAATAATACATATTTTTTTAATTAACTTTGCATTTGAAAAATAAGAGAAAATAAATATACGAAGGTACATATGCCCAAATGTTGCTGTCATGGTCGTAGGAAGTATAGTTTATATTCTCAAAAGATTGGGACGAATGACTCATCATTTGAACACTAATTATTGCTCGAAGCAAACCTTTCAATGATATTAAAAAAATAATATTACACTGTTTAAAAAAAGAATAAATAATAAATATATTAAATTATAAAAAATTATATACCAGACCATCTCACAATTCAATTCTAAGAGATAGATCTTCAACACAATCTAATACTGAAAAATATTATTTTTATGTTAAAAATTATTAATTTTCATTACATATATGAATAGATCGACTCGTATCATGAATATAGATCAGACAATTTCACAATATATATATATATATATATATATATATATATATTATATTTAAATTAATAACATAATTAATCTTACTCCATCTGTCCTATATATTTAATATTTAGGCTGAATTTTCTTTTGTCGACCATCCCGGATATATAGCTTAGTTTTCATCTTTAATATTATTTTTTCTACTCTTAGACCCATCTATCTCTATTTATTTTACTTTTTTAATTACTGATTTGTTCATAACATTAATTTTATAAGGGTCAAATGAGCAAATTATTTATAAAATTTACTTTTTCAATAATTTGTTTAATATGTACAAATTCATACAAATATAAATATATGAGACAGATGAAGTATTTGTATTTATTGTTTGCCCATTGAATAATTGCTGGCTTCAATCATATTATAATTTTTTTGTTATTGGGCATTTACAATAGCAAATATAACTTTACCGTATATTTTATGAATAATTCTCTTCTGATACAATCTTATAGATTTATACCGTAAGATGGTTCGATCCGATATATATTTAAATTGAAATTAATATTTTTGAAATTTTTCACATATATATTTTAAAATATTTTAATACTTTTGGCATAACCAAATGTAATAATGATTAGATGGTAGAAACGAGTGCTTTCCGTTTTAAAAAAATATATATAACTGACAGTAACATTGAAACTCAAATTTTTAAAACTATACATCAATCTAAGCACTACGTTTCGATTGCTCTAATTAGAAATGACAATTACTGCACTCCAAGAGTCCCCATCTCAATAATTTCACTTTTTGCAATCAATGAGAATCAAATTCGTGACATTTGCTCTGATATTAGTGGTAAGACTAAACATTTTACCAAAAGTTATAGCTGGTGATAATGACACAACTCAAACATTTTAAACATTACAACAATTCAAAATATTATGTTTTGATTGCTTTAATAAACGAAGAAATTTATTAATAATATGATCATATTTGAAATATAATCATAACAAACGTGGACATTCGTTCGTTCAAATTAAAGTAATCAATCCAAATATAAATTTAAAGATTTTATAAATTTCTACCAAATAGAGGGTCGAATCTTTTACGACGGCGAGGAGGCCATAGCCTCAGGCCGGCCTTGGGAAAAACTCATTTTTTTAATTAGTTTTGATATGCTGCACATCTTTGTGAGCACCGACGAGGTGTCAGTTACTCATTGGATGCACAATTTTTCTATATTTCATCACATCCAATAGGTGAGTGATACCTCATCAGTGCTCACATAAATGTGCATGATAGGTGTACAGGATACCAAAACTGTTTTTTAATAATATATATATATATATATCGAGTAATAAAAAAATAAACAAATAGGAATAAATAAATAATAAAAATATTGAATAAAGAAAGAAAGAAAAGGGGGAGTGGGGGAAAATGGAGCAATAAAGAGAGCTAAAAAATTTAAAGCAAAAAACTGTGTGTGGTTCGCTCCTTATTATTCCTCTTTCCCCAAACCCACCTCCACCGATCGTCGAGTCCCCAATCGCCGGAGACAATCTATATTGTTTACGAATTCAAGAAAGGCAAGAAATTTCTCAACTCTCTCGTGCGTGGGTTTTTCATTACATGCGTGTAGATTTTCTATTTGTGGTTTTTGGTTCTGGATTTTCTCGGAATATTGTAGCTCCTTTCCTCGGTGATGGGGTTGTATTCGAGATGTATTGAGCTAAATTTAGTCTGGGATATTGGATTTCGGGTTTCTGCTACTTTCTTTGGCTGTGTTAATAAGAGATCAACATTATCTTTTCTTTAGGTTGTTCGAACGCTTGATTGATGTGTTTTTGGGTGATTAACTGGGGATTTTCTAGGTTTCCCAAAAAATTATGTACCCAATTTTTGCTAATGCTTAACATGGTTTAGAGTTTCAAATTTTGCTGTCAGCTATGTCAGCACTGTATGATGGAAGTGATCAGTTATATCGTAGGAAGACTGCTCCAATGTCTTATTTTTCACTTCGTTTTGATGTAATTCTATGACAGTATTTGGTTTATCATTTCCCTTTTAAATGCCAATGTGCCGAATTATAATAGGTTTAAGCATATATAGTTGACAAATTGTTAGATGTCCCACATCACGTTCCAGTTGTTCATTCATGTTCGTGTGAGCGGTGTTTCATTCCTTTGCGCGAGTGATGTGTTATATTTCCCACATCAGCTGATTAAGATCTGATTGCTGTATATATAGATGAACAATCCTTCTTTTTTAGATAGATTTTGGGTTTAGTGAGGCCATAATTCATAATCTTAAACAAAAAGCGAGGAATAAATATTTGCTTGGAACGTGCTTGGAAAGAAATGAAAACTCCAGCTGATACATGCTCACCTTATTGTGTGATCTGTTTGAATAGACGCTCTCATCATCTGTATGGGAAGTAGGGAGCTTGGTGTGTATCTGTTTATAGTTCAATTGTAATGTTTGATGGAACCGAAAATCACAATTTTTAAAATGTGTGTTTTTAGTTTATGACTAGCGCACTGGGGGTAAGCTCAGAGGGGGTGGATGAATCACCACCTTGGCCTCTGCCTCCCTTTGCCACACTGACATGCTGGTTCATGAAAAACTGGTAAAACTACTTTACTAGGCTGTTATTATTATTATTTTTTGTTTCCTGGTTGCAGTATTAAACTTGTTTTTTAGACTAGATGTTGTTTCTTGCATGTGTACTGAAGTTTTTAAGAACGCATGTTGATAGAGAAGCTATCTATTCAAAGTGATGTTTTGGTGCCTAGATTATTTCAATTGCGTTGTTATAAACCCAAAAACACAACTTCTGGTCTTCTGCTTCAGCTTCATAAAAAATAAAAAATCCGATCCTTTTATTTTTCTAATTGTGAAAATTACTACGTTCTATAGAAGTAGTTAAAAAACACCCAGAAAATATTGTACACTCGAACCAATTAATTTTTTCTTCGTTTTTGCTTGACTTAGTTTTTCCCAAAGCATACATTTGTGATACTGATTTAGTTCCTATTTGCAACATATTACTGGACTTCTTCCCATATCTGCATATACCTTAATTTTGTGTTATGTCTCAGACTGTATGGGATTAATCTGCACTACAAAGTGCATAGACATGATTATTTCATCTGAAGTAACATGGTTATTGATATCTGGAGCTGTTAATTTTACTACTTATTGAATTATAAGACTTTGCTTCGGAAATATGTCCGTAGCGTATTACAATTGTGACAGATTTTCAACTTTTAATTTTTTTAATGGATCCTGGCTTTATATTTGAAAATTTTAAGATTGGAATTATCTCACAAAAATTATAATTTTCATTGGTGGTCTTATACTGAGATGAACATAATGATCGAAAAAGTTTATTGTTAGTACATAGCTGTAAATGAAGGTACCTGAAAGTTATACTCATTTGAAGCTTATAATGTTTCATTTTAAAACAACGTGTGCAATTCGAAGAATGAATTGAGATTTACACGCCTTTGGCTTCTTTAACTGCTTGCTATACTTGGGGCCTAAAAATGTCATAAGAATCGTTGTTTTAAGACGAGAATTAATCAATTTACAAGTAGATGTTTTACTTGTAGATTGTGTTAACTTTTTAAATCGTCTTTGATTGCTTGATATCGTAGCTGCTTTTCAATTACTTGGTTGCAATATTGATTTTCTTTCTTTTATCGTGAACTCAAGGTGGCTTTTCAATTCCCTTGCAAGCTCTATATGCTAGCTGCCATTTTAAGTTTGATGTTCTTGTCGATATTTTGAAACATGGTTTCTATGATAGCAAAAATTATTTCACAAAATAATCCATCTTTTTCCGGTTTATTGGTTTTGTAATGAAAAGAGTGAAATGTGATTGAACCTACTGTTTGGATCCTCTATTACAATCATGGATTTCAGTTTTATGTTGTTTGACAGATTGTACGGAGCTCGGCGACTGACAAGCACAATAAGCACTCAGAAACATGATAGTGAATAAGTTATTGATTTTTCACCCATGGAGTTGCACGATATTATAAAGGCTTGTTAATCCTACAGGAAGTTAAAGAGGATGAGCATATGGACAAACCAGTTAGTGTTGCAACTTGCAACCTTGGATACTTTTGTATGAGTTTGTTTGAAGTTTTTTTCTTGATTTGAGATTTTATCAACATAGAAGTAGTACATATCACTCATATGAAAGTATTTTAAGATCGAGACTTCAACCACTTACCACTAATACGTGTTTACATTTTATTATAATAGTCTGGACCCGTTAAAGTGATGCCTACCATGTGATAGTTTTGATAAATTTGCATATAAAATTTGGAGTATTTTGGTAATGGTGAAACAATCCTGACAAAAATGCAGGACGACTTATGCTCACGCTCTCAATTTTGAAATTGAATCTGTGGTCAAAAAGTTGTACATATGCATTGTTAAATGTTCGTTCTTCTCCAACATCCCTAAGTCAATATGCAGAAGAATGGGAGTCTATCTAAGAATAGTTCTTTGAGACTGACAACCTCACAGTCTCTTCGTCGTCTGGGGCTTTGTTCCCAAATTTCAACTGCACAACAAACATCCCCAGTTGTCTTTCCAGAAAAACGTAGTAGAGGGAGGGCTGCCACAAGTGCTGATATTAGTGTCAACGATGATTACTCTAACAAAGCTAAGAGGGCGGAACACAAGATTGATATTGGGGATGAGCAATCTGACTTATTGGGATATGAATTGTTTTCTGGGAAACTATCATTGGACAAAAGGGGATCTAGTAAGAATTCTGAGGTGCAAGCATCAGAGAAAAAGGACATAGAGGCAGTTGATGCTAAACTGACAAGCAAGGCATTGATTTGGGGTTCGGAAATGTTGCGTCTAGAAGACGTGGTTTCGGTAATGTTCATTGGTTCATTCTTAAATTTGTTCAAGTTATCCTAATATTCCTGATTTGGAATCAACATCTATTTTATTTTGCAGCTATCTTACTGTGTTGGTCTTAGACATTTTACTTTGCATGCTTATCCATTAAGAAAGGGTTCATGTGGTGGCCTTTTTATCAAAAGTGGGAGAAATCGAAAAGACCATCGCTTTTTAGCTCCTAACCCAGAGGATGCACTTCAGTGGGTTAATGCTTTTGCAGATCAGCAGTGTTTCGTGAATTGCTTACCTCATCCTATGGCTACTAAGAAGCAGGGTTCAGATCAACTTTTCAATGAATTCCCTCCTGAGTCATACATAAGATGTAAGAGTCGACCCAAAATGCTCGTCATTTTAAACCCTCGGTCTGGGCGTGGTCGTTCAAAAAAAGTGTTTCATGGCCTGGTCGAACCCTTACTTAAAGTAAGTTGTTTTTGGTATTTTTTTTACTCAGGATATGGATTTTGCTTTATAATCTGCATTGCATGTGGAGGCTTCGAGAGCAATTAACGTTTACTTGTAGTTTAGATTTAATTGGATTGAAGAAGAAAAAACAGATAATTGAGTGCTTTAATGATAAATATTAACAGTCCTTTCCTTTTATTTCAGTTACTACAAACATTAATATCGTGCTTTAGTAAATAAATACATGAACATTGTTTCCCTTTCCTTTCATTTTTCAATTCATGAATAATCTCTGGACCTGATATATGAGAGAGTTACACCCAAAATGCTGTGATGTAATTCAGTTCTGATTCTCACGACTTAACTTGTATCAGCAAATTTTCTCCTTAATTTAATTAAACTGGGCTAAGTCGTAAATCATTATAATTATTGACTCTTTTGGAATTGTTATTACTAATTGATACTATGAATGTCATATCCATGAAATCTATTTGCACAATATATTGTGTGATATTTAGATATTATAAAAGTCACGGGGATTATTTAGATCCTAAAAGAAAAGTTAGGATGAATCGCCTTCTTTTAAAACAGCTTATAAGCTGTCAATGAGCTTATTTTTCAATCTTATAAACTATTTTATACTTTTTTTGCCAAACAATTTTGAGAGCTTATAAGCTTTCCCAAACACCCTATTGCAAACAATTGGTTTGCTAGTTTTAAATTTTGTTAAGGCCATTCCAAGATTGATTGAGATGTTTCCTTCAACCTTGTGTCCTACATAAGCATCAAAATAAGAAGTGTTTTTCCAATGTAAAACTGGATTAATTCGTGAAAATTATGATTTAGTAGAAGATTATACATAAAATGATTAAATTGTCACGCTTATCAGGATGCGGCCAGGCAATTAAAGTCTTCTTACTTTGCTGTTTGCTCATTTTCAGCTTGCAGGATTCGATTTAGAGGTTGTTGAGACAACATATGCTGGTCATGCTAAGAAACTCGCAGCCAGTGTTGATTTTTGTACATGCCCTGATGGTACTTCAATTTACTTCGTAACCAATTTCGATCCAGTTACACTGATCTATCTGACTGCTAATTCCATGATTTTTTTTTCTCATTTCAGGTATTATATGCGTTGGTGGGGATGGAATTGTAAATGAGGTTTTTTCGATTCCTTTTATCTTTTCTGTTTTTTTAGCAGGGGAATACTTTCGACGGATTACTTATATTTTCTCAGTGATGGGAATTTTTTGATTCCAAGTCTGTGCATTGCATATTGAGTGTTGGTGTGTCATTTTGGATATTGACGAAGGAACAATATGAATTTCTTGACCGGGGTTCATAATATTTATTGAGGTGGTTTTCATAGTGATTTTATGAGGTGGTTTTGGGATATTCTGGCCAATTTGGTTGACCCGATAATTATTTGTATGAATGCTTGTTTTCTGACATTACTATTGTACCTAAGATGGTTTCGTGCAAATTACAATGTTTGGAGGATTGTACTCCAACTTTTATCTGTTGACTTTTATTAGTTGTTCTAAAAAGTTTGGAGTTTCCAAGTTTTCAGACAGTTGTGGTGACAAGTGGATGTGAATGCTGTGCTCTTAAATCATTCGAAATTTCATCTCTAATCTTATTTCTGTGTTTTTCTGCTGTTTTCTTTCTACAGTTTTGTGGCTACTGTTGTCTGTTGTTTTGAAAAATTAGTAACTAGGCAACTAGCAATGTGACATGAAAAGTAGCAGATGACCAAAGCGATTATTTTTCCTATGAGAATCTCTGACTCTGTCTCTCTCATGTCTCTATTTAGCTTGAACTTTACACCTTACACTTCTGTAAGCTGCCCAATAGTTCTTTATTCACACACGAAGAAATGAATTCTGGTTCTTAATAGTATTACAAAATTTGATTAGGCTACTTTGTATCAATCATTTTTGTCATGTGTTTCCTCAATGCAGGTTTTGAATGGTTTACTGAGTAGAGACAATAAAAAAGAAGCCATTTCAGTTCCAATTGGAATTATACCTGCTGGCTCTGATAATTCCTTGGTCTGGACTGTTGTAGGGGTTAGAGACCCGATATCTGCAGCGATTGCTATAGTTAAGGTACTTTTTTATTTGAACCCTCTTAAGTGTCGCATTGTTTATCATGCACTTTAGGGTCCTTTATATGGTACTTCTAGTAATGTACACCTAGGCATTGATTGCCGTTGGATCTTATGGTGCACATGGCAATCAATGTCCCAGTGTAGATCACAGGGTGAAACATATTTGTGGTTATCAATGATGTTTTGATTTGTTTATTGCGCCTGCTACATATATATACTAGAACAATTGGAGGACATTTAGTTTTCATTTTAGTAACAGTATGCTATGAGGTAGTCTAGTTTCTTGTTTCCCTAGGATGTCAGGGATGAAAGGTGTGCTCGACCAGCTAGGTTTGAGTGCTACTTCATTTTTTCCATGACAAGGTGTTCACCTTGCACCATTAATATTTTATACCAAATACCGAGGCTAGGTTAATCTATTGAACTCACTCTAATGGTAAGTCTCAAGGTGCATTTTTCACACGCAAGATCACATATCAAATCGATTCAGGACTAAAATTTGATGAGTTTGCAGGCCAAAAACTTTTATGATGCTAAATCACAATCGACCTAGTCATACAGTAAGTTAATGACTTCTCATGAACAGCAGTGAGCTGGATTTTCCCGGTTTCAGTTTTCTGATTTAATCAAAACCGCATATTTAAAGTGCTGCTTTTGTACATTTTGATAAAAGGAGGTTCATTATCTTAGAGGGTTGTATTTGGATATTGATGCCGGGATTGGAGTTTTTTTTTGACTGACTACATGATTAGGCTGAGAATGTATATTTAGGTGCACATGGTATAGAATTTGTCCACTCCATGTCACTGAGAAAGAACCGTAGATACACAGAGAAGGAATATCATCACGATTTCTTATTACTCAAAGGTCTGTGAACAATTTGATTATTGATTCATGACTTGAAACCAATGTTTATTATCTATTAATGGCTCAGAATAAATGGATATGAATAAGAAACATCTCCGCAGAATACTGGATCATATGTATGTTTTTTGGGTTCGTTTCAGGGAGGTCTTACTGCGACTGATGTTTTTGCTGTGGAGTGGATTCACAACGGAGATATTCATTTTGGGATGACAGTTGCGTACTTTGGTTTTATTAGCGATGGTAATCAAGTTGCACTAAGCTCGAGTTTGATTTGAATTTCAGATTTGAATCGGGATGTTGGTGACATTGTTGTCCATCCATCCATGCTAACTTTTTTGAACTTTGTTTCATTGAATCCAATAATTCTTTTACTTACATTTGAGTGCTGAGTAATTATATGCTGAACTTTTATGCTCTAGTAATTGTTGATACATTCTTGCTAATCAATCTGTTAATATATGGTGGATATTTTTACTACACTAAGTCTAGCAGAATTTTCTAGTTCAGAATTTGCCAAATTTCCTATGCCAACATACTGCAACTGCAGGATCACTTAGTGGAGTTGTTAGTTGTTACCGTATTGATGTTTGCGAACAACAGTTGATTGAATCTCATGAGAACCATTGCAATGCAGACATTTAAGTGTAATGAAAGAGATATGAGTTCAAATCAATAATATGTGTGTCTCTACTAGGAAAATGGAAAGGTGATATCACTTTGTCTCTATATTTAAGATGACTGGGGTTTTCCAAAACAGATGATGTATGGATATGTCCCACATGATAATTTACTATTAAAACAGATACTTGTCATCATGATATTTGGAGGTAGTTCATTTCCATGTATGAAGTTACAGTGGGAAATATTGACGAATTTGGTCTGTCCCATTCTCTCACCTTAGTAAAGCTTTTAATTTTTCACGGAAGAGTGTTTGGTTTATGTGGGGTACTCAAATCTGGATATGGAGTGCTGAGTAGATTTCCATGTGTTTTATAAAAAAATGGAAATATTTTCCCTGTGGATTTTTGTACTAGATTGGGGGTTCAGATTAAGATTGTCTTAAAGTTTCGCAGTCGTTATGACGTCTTGAGATAGAAAAGCTTGGAATTCATTTTTGGTCAAACAACCTTACTGGTTATTTTGTGTATTTTTTTTATTCCAGCAATACTTCATACATCAGTTTTACCTGAAATTGACACTGGATCTAGTACTTTTAGATTCCATTAGAACTATGTCTATTTGTTTAATTGAAGGTGGTTCTGCCATGATATGGCGAACTAAGATCTCTAAATCCTACCTGTGCCTAGGCGGCCGCCTCGACCACCATTTAGATAACTGATCCTACTTGTCTTCTTTATGATACTTGGATCAAAGGGTTTGAGAGTCAGATCGAAGCAATGTTTATTTTGAGTGGGTTATTCATTGATGTTGGATTGGGAGAGTGGAAGAAAATTTAAGGGACATGCAGCCTTAACCTTTTTTATAAATTACTTGAAGAATTATTTTTTTGGTGATCTGCGTTGATGTCGACTTTGCAATTTGACTGATTTAAAAAACCCTTATCCCACTCTCTCCTGGGGTGGATCTATATGTATGCATCTTATCTACTCTAAATCTCTGAAGTTAAACACGGAAAGACTGAGATGAAATTATTTCATAATGAACATTCATGTGATTTCAGATCTGTGCTCTCTATATTATCTGTAGTATTGATTTAGATTTCAACTGAGGTAATTTTTTAACTGACATGTAAACCATCTTGAGCAAATCCACACCCCCTTTTATGGATAGTGCTATTTCAATCTATTAGAAATGTGCTAATTTCCTGGTCTATTTTGTCTGTTTGGTGAACCTGCCAAATGCTATTGTCGTTACTGAACTAACTTTAACATTATCCTGGTACAGTGGTACTGATTGTAACTAATATCTAAATCACTTCATGTTTCGGCGTTCAATCCCAGATAATAATCGTTTACTCCTTTGGCAGCACAGTAAATTTTTTCCAGTGGTGACTTACGACACTTAATTTCATGAAAATTTAATTTTTACTGTGAGGTTGATTCTTGGTGCAGTGTTGGAGCTCTCTGATAAATATCAGAAACGATTTGGACCTTTACGTTATTTTGTGGCCGGTTTTCTCAAATTTTTGTGCTTGCCAAAGTACAGTTACGAGGTGGAATACCTTCCAGCACAAAGAGAATCTGGAGATGTCAAAATTCCAGCTGATCGGGAAATTATTGACATGTCAGAGCTATACACCGATATTATGAGGAGATCAAGCAAGGAAGGCATTCCTCGAGCGTCAAGCTTATCAAGTATTGATTCAATAATGACTCCGAGTCGAATGTCCGGAGGAGATTTAGATGCTACCTATAGCAGCACTGAACCATCGGAGTATGTGCGTGCCATAGATCCAAAGTCAAAACGACTATCAGTTGGAAGAAGCAATTTATCAGCCGAACCGGAAGTTATCCATCCGCAAATGCCACATACAGGGACTCCAAACTGGCCCAGGACTAGGTCCAAATCGAGGACGGATAAGGGATGGGCTGGATTAACTATCACAACCGATAACACAAGGTCTTCTTGGGGAAATGCCGTAACTAATGATAGAGAGGATATCTCATCAACAATATCCGATCCTGGTCCAATTTGGGATGCGGAGCCTCGGTGGGACTCCGAACCTAACTGGGATGTAGAAAATCCAATTGAATTCCCAATACCATCTGAAGATTTGGCAGCTAGTGAAAAGAAGGAAATGGTTCCAAAAGCTGAAGAGAATTGGGTGCAATCTAAAGGCCAATTTCTTGGTGTGCTGGTGTGCAATCACTCGTGTAGAACTGTTCAAAGTTTGAGTTCTCAGGTGGTGGCCCCAAAGGCAGAGCATGATGACAACACTTTGGATTTGCTATTGGTACGTGGAACTGGACGATTGAGGCTGTTGAGATTCCTCTTGAATTTACAAAGGGGCAGGCACATTACATTGCCATATGTTGAATATATCAAGGTAAGCTGTCTACCTGACGGTTCCCTCCTCCAATATGCATATTTATATAGTTAAAATAAAATATAAATAACAAATACAGCTTAATTTTCTAAGCTGGAGACAATTATTTACCCGCTACTTCACAGTTTGGAATTGTTACCGAAACCTTTTGCTCGAGGAATGTTCCTTTGTTGTGAGGAATTTTTAGAAGATATCCCTTGCTGATAAAAGAATATCTCTTATTACCATCAAACTAATTCCAGCTTCTACGCTTAAGTGTATAGCGTATACCCGCTTTTCTGACAAGAATATCCACCAAATTCAGGTAAAGTCGGTGAAAGTTAAACCTGGAAAGCGCACTCACAATGGCTGTGGAATTGATGGTGAATTATTCCCCATAAACGGTCAAGCGATCTGTTCGTTACTTCCAGAACAATGCAGGCTTATTGGTCGCTCGTCTCGTTCTAGTAAGTAGCCATTCATCTTTCTATTTTTATGGCTAAGGATGGTGCAGCTGCAACGTCCTCTGGAAAACATGTGATGGCACGTATCCAGAGGCAGCATCTCATTAAGAGAATTCATCCCCAAGTCTAGATTGTGACAAAGTTTGTGTGCCTTGTAAATTTTGTCAGCATCTTTGTAGCTTCTTTCTTTCTGCATATCTTCGAGTGTGGTATGTGTATCGTATGTCTAACCCAACTTGCTCGACTGTAGGGGAGTTGGTTTTCATGAATTGGGTCTTAGTTCGAGCCACGTTTCTTTAATTCTCAGAATTACTCCATGTATCATGGCCATACATTCAGTAGTACGTGCAATCTGGCTTTGTGTGCAATGTTGCGCTCGCTAATATCCGGATTTTGTATGTCAAATTATCAATTTGCTTGTCCTCTCATTTCAGATTTTTTTTTACTTCCCAGTTTTCATAACTTTGATTAACGCCTGAAGTCCTGAACACATGAGATACTGCTTCAAAGTGGAAGCCTGGTGCAAATCTAAAATTTGATTTCTGAGTTGGGGAAAGTGATTAAATCTTGGAACTATTCCAAAATTTGGTCAAGAAAGCGTATTCTATTTTACATTATGACGCACGATCAATAATTCAATATCATGGCACTTCTCATGTAGCAACGTAAATTTCTTATGTCAGGAGACTCGATTTCAATCCAAGGCGAGCGTGGAAAAACCGCGGTTTTTATAATAATTTAGTAATTTTGAAGTACTGCCACCCAGAAAATAACATAATTCTACATCTGCCTTAAATAATCATTTCCTCAAAATAACACCAAACATAAAAAATGTTCTTGGTATATATTTTTCGAAACAACCTAAGGTAATTGTTTTTTTTTTTTTTTTGTTTTTGAAAAGCTGTGATTGTGTGGATAGTGAGAATAGGATAATAATTTAAGTCCACGATAGTTAAAAGCAAATTGTAAAAAAAAATTAAAAAATTTGAACGACATGCGCGTGCAGCTCAGATGCTTGAACATAATCTCTGGCTTGGCGGGCAACCCTCTCTGCAAATTGCAAAACCCAAACACCCAACTTTAGGGTTTTACTTAACCTTTTTTAGTACTTCAGACAACAAAACCTCATTCTCTGCTCAATCTTCTTCGTGGCATGAATGCGCATTGCATCCATACCCGAACCTATTTTCCCATGGCTTTCGCTACTGGACTTCGTATGCTCCGCGCTTCTCACCGCCAGCTAGCGTTCCTTGCCGGCCCGACCCGGTACCTCCTGGCGGATAGGACCCAGCTTGTCGCCAAGGACCGACGGAGGTTATTTGCTGTGAAAGTTTCCGCTTCGAGGCGGAGGGAGGATGAGCGCGACGAAGAAGGTAATGATGGAGTATTGGCTGTGAGGCAGAGAGACGGAAATGGAGGCGGAGGCCAGGGTAGAGTAGTCGTTTCTGAGCTTCACAAGGAGGCCACGGAAGCTTACATGTCTTACGCCATGTCCGTGCTTTTAGGTCGGGCTTTGCCTGATGTCAGAGATGGTTTGAAACCCGTCCACAGAAGAATATTGTAAGTTTCGTTGTTACAAGTTTATCTTGTTTGGAATATATTTTTCCCACACTGGTGCTGGATATATGTGCAATTTGTTATGGCATTGTGCGGAAAATAATGATTATGTGGAAGAAATTATCGACAATGATGTCGAACTTATGTTGTAGGTGTTGGGATGGTGATAAATTGGTGGTTTCATAACGACATAAAGCATTTGATTAGGCTGCAGTTGGCTAATTATACTAAAAATAATGGTTTGCTGATGCTATTGTATGTATTTTTCCATTGTTGGCTTGAAGCTTGGTGGTTTACAGAGTTTAGTAGTGTGAATTGCGAAGCACAAAAATAGTTCTAAATTTGGTTTCTTAGCTGGATAATTAATTTTTTAGTTTATTTTTTACACCACATTCTTGAATACTAATCACAAGTATCAATAAAGGAAGTAATTAGATGTCAATATAACTCCAACCCAATGCAATTTTGAAAGAATAGTAATTGTTAAAGACATGATGCCTCATTTTATAGACGCTTTGGTAAATAGAGAACTTCCTTGAAGTGCTGCAAATATGATTATCGTGGAAGTTGACCTATCATGGGAAAGTGTGTAAAAAAGACAAAAAGAAACGAACAAATACCCCAATATTTTTGTTGAAGTGATTACGTAAGAATAGAGAAGAATATCGAGTTCAGCAACTGTAACTGCTGGAGCAGGGAAAAGGAACTTGCTTGCTAGGAGTCCCACTACCACTCAGAACATCTTTAAACTAACTTTCTATGATTCTATCATTGGAATATCAAAGCTTCCTGACCATTACTGTGACACATATTGGTGTTGCTTGTGCATTTGTTAATTGCTAAAGTGATGCCATTTGATACTTATTTTGGATTTTCTTGTGTATAATGCCTATTAGCTGTTGTTTTACGCATGTAAAAAACCGAGTTGATCTATACTAATTTATGAACTTGATACCGAAACTTAAGTTTTCATTGGAATTAAGAAGTTTCTTATTATTATTTGAACAGATATGCAATGCATGAATTAGGTCTTTCATCGAAGAAACCTCACAAGAAGTGTGCAAGAGTTGTTGGTGAGGTTGTATTTCATTTGAAAAGAGTTCATTTCTCATGTTATATGAAGCTTTCGCCCTATATTATTTTCTGTGCCTCATTTTTTTAATCATGGTCAAATAATAGTTTTCACACTGGAATGTTCTTTTAATGTTTTTGATTCAATTGCAGGTTCTCGGTAAGTTCCATCCCCATGGAGACAATGCCGTGTATGATTCATTGGTCCGAATGGCTCAGGTACCATATTTATCCGATCAAGTAATCTGAAAACGCATTTGACAAATTGTTGAAATCCTAATTCGAAAAGGACATAGTCACTGTGAATCTTGATATTTCATCGATTTATAGCTGATAATCTCACCATCCAAGAATTAAACATTTACGGTAATGTCTTTGTTTCAAAAGAGTAAACTATAAAAACTCGGCGATAACATAAACTATGCTACTTTTATCGTTCTGAGACTCTAATGCTGTGGGAATTCCCTCCTGAATTGATTTAGATTGTAGTGATTATGTAGTTATACCAGCAATGAAGTTTATAATCTGTACTTTCTAGGATTTTTCCTTGCGTTTCCCACTAATACGCGGGCATGGAAACTTTGGATCAATTGATGCCGATCCTGCTGCTGCAATGCGTTATACTGAGTGCAGATTGGAGGTGCGGTGGTATAAGTTTATTTTCTTGTTTATATTTGGCGCTGATGCCTTGCAAGACTTGGTTTTGAGGAGTGTTGCCAATCATTGATTACTGCCTCGTCGCAAAAATTTTATCATCTTACCTTTTCGCATACATTCTGAGTGGGATCCTCTTTGAAATTAAATCTTTTTCTTTTTTGCTACTGATGTCCTTGAGCATTTTTTTTTTGTATTTGATGGGCATTCATATTTCATGGTTCTTTCCTCAGGCCCTTACGGAGGCTATGCTTTTGGTGGACCTGGAACAAGATACTGTCAGTGCCTTCTTTTGAATTGCATTTTAGTTATTGCAATCTCGAACAACATTTTTCATATGATGTAGGTTGATTTTGTTCCAAATTTTGACAACTCTCAAAAAGAACCATCTTTGCTTCCTGCACGCATACCCCATTTGTTGCTGAATGGTGCTTCTGGGATTGCGGTATGATTTTAACCTCTTATATGTTTTATTGCCTTTTTTATTACTTCTAATGTTCTGGATGGTCAATTTGGGTTTTCTTATTTACCGAAAGAGAGAGGAGGATTGGGTATCGGAAACATTTGCTTGAGGAACAAAGCGCTTTTGGGAAAATGGTGGTGGAGGTTCAATGTTGAAAACGAACCGTTGTGGAAAAGAATAATAAGGAGTAAATATGGGTTACAAGAAAATGGTTGGGATGCAGGGTTGGCGATGAATGTGACGTTTAAATGTCCGTGGAAATTTATCTCTAAAACTTACCCGACTTGTCACCGACTATTGAGATTAGTGGTTAGAGGGGGGACTAAAATCAGGTTTTGGGAGGATGTTTGGTGGGGGGATGTAGCTTTACGGGATTTGTTCCCCTCTTTGTTTCGTATAAGTTCAGCTCGTAACTTGCAAATATCTTATTTCTTCGCTTTCGACAATGTGTCAAATGATTACTCCTGGTATTTGCATTTTCGTCGGCCTCTCCGAGAGGAGGAGGTTGTTCAGTTGTCTTCGTTGTTAGGTATTTTAGAAAGGGTTAGGCTTGTCGAAGGGGTTGATGATTTTCGAGTGTGGGAGGGGGATCCGTTTGGGAAATTCACGGTCAAGTCGTTTTTCCATTCATTCTTCTCCGCGAATATTGGTGTCCAAAACTTCGAATTTTACAATATCATTTGGAAGACACCTATTCCTTCAAAGATACAAATTTTTTCTTGGACGGCTATTCTTGGAAAGTTCCTACATCAGAGTTGATGCAAAAGAGATGGCCTAACTGTGCTCTTTCTACCAGTTGGTGTGTGTTGTGTCGTAATGAGTTGGAAACGCAGGATCATTTGCTAACTGTAAGCTTGCTAATGAATTGTGGTCAAGGGCTTTGGATGAATTGAACTTTGTTTGGGTCATACCGAAGACAACCCAAGATTTGTTCAATATGGATCTTGGACAGGGGGTTGGAAAAAGAGGGAGAATTTTTTGGAGGGTGGTGATCCATGGCATATGCTGGGGCATCTGGCTAGAGAGAAATAGAAGAATTTTTGAAGACTTGGAAGACAGTGCAGAAGAGTGTTGGGAGAAAATCAAAATCAAGATTGTCAACTGGATTGGAAATAATAAAGAGTTTCAGAGTTTATCAACACTAGATCTTTTAAGGGATTGGACTTATGTGTATTGCTGATTTTGAGTTTTACATTTGCTCTCAGTGGACCACTAGTCCACTTCATATAACTGTCAAACTATTGCTGATTTTGAGTTTTACATTTGCTCTCAGTTTTACATTTTCTTTATGTTTCCTATCAAAAAAAAAAATTTGGGTTTTCTTATTTCATCGTCAATGTATCACATCTCATGTATGTTTGCTTTCAGGTAGGAATGGCGACAAATATCCCACCACATAATCTCGAGGAGCTTGTAGATGCACTATCTGTCTTGATTCATAATCCTGAAGCAACGGTAACATTTAATGTCAAAATCCATATCTTTAGATTTCCTTCTCATTTTTTAAATAGAAACTTTAAATTAATTTCTGAACTTCTATTGTGGCCCTTCCTATTCCATTTATTTGGTTCCTACGTTATTTTTAGTGAGTTGTGTAATGACTATCAACATCTAGTCTGGCGATTTTCTCCTAATAGCCTGAAAAGGTTAATATCTTGGCCCTGCAAAATTGTTGAATCATACCGGCCTGTCTGGTGTAATCTTCTCATGGTATGCTTTGACCACGACCCCCCCAAAAATTTATGAAAATGAAAAACTATATAGTACTTTTCTTTCTATAGGGGCAATCTGATTATGAAATTAAAGTTGTTAATGCAGTGTTTATTTGTACTGGAGTGCGTAAGTCACATTATCCTATGCCTTCCATAGCAGCATAGAACTAAAAGAAAATGAGGGAAAAGAACAAGGTTTCAGTACTGCTCAGTAGTCAGTACTGCAGCTTCAAGTTTCACATACATAAAGATGTTTCATTGATGCAAGGTTTCTACAGCATTATCATAGCATACTATTGTTTATTCTATCAGTTTTTTCAGTATCTTTATATGGTTATGAATCTTATCAGCTGACTGTTAAACATTATTTAGAAAATTGGTCTTGAGTCTTGACTCTTCTTTTGTATCTCATGCTTTTGTGGCATACTGGCATAACAGTTGCAAGAATTGCTAGAGCACATGCCGGGACCTGATTTCCCAACTGGAGGAATAATAATGGGAAATCTAGGGTAAGTTATTATACCCTTCTCTCTTCAATGAAACTGAGTGCGAAACAAGATATTAGTTTCAAGAGTGTTGTTTATACCCTTCTCTCTTCGCCATTTGCATGAAAACTTATACCTTGTTTATTTGGAACCTCTAGTGGAGGTTGAAATTGCTTTTCATGCAGATGACAACATCGGTGGTTTTTGTTCTCAGTTTACTGTGAATCTGACGAGTAGATGCATTTTATTAACCCATTGCTTAAATTCATTCCTCAATACAACATTTCCTTTTAGTCCTTAATTTATGGCTGTTGATCTGCTACATGGTTTGTTTTTTCTTATATCTTATTTATTTTTTGAAGCATTTTAGAAGCATACCGAACTGGACGAGGCCGCGTCGTAATCAGAGGGAAGACTGAAGTTGAATTAGTTGATTCCAAAACCAAACGTTCAGCAATTATAATAAAAGAGGTTTCTTTGACAGTTTGATATTACTTATATAATACGTTTATTTTTTTCCCAATTTTAATTGGAATTTCAGTCGAATGACACTGCCAATCTTGAATTGGTTTCATGTTTGAAACAGGTTCCGTATCAGACTAACAAAGCGTCTCTTGTTGAGAAAATTGCGGAACTTGTGGAGAATAAGGTTTGTAATTACTATGATGGGTTCTCTTTTCCAAAGATTTTAAGTTCTGCCTTTTGTTATTTCCAGCCTTATTGGATTGCCTCATCTTTCCTTAACATGTACACTGTACAGACTTGATTATATATAATTATCCGTGTGTAAATAGATGCATGTAGTATGAGTTATATTATAATTATCCCATTGATGGTGTTCAGTGGAAATGGCTTGTACTCTGATGATGTTTCAGTTTAATGTAGGTCATCATCATATTTGATTTACTTGGATCTTTAATGATTGCTGTTAATTATTTTCTTTTGGCTAATGCCTTATTGGCTTCAGATTTGAAATATATGGGCGTATCCTGGTAGATACTTCTATTTGTTTTTCATTGATGCTTCTGTTTATCAATTTCCATGAACTGAATTCCACCTATTCGAATGTTATATAGCTTTTTACCTATATGCGCCATTATGTTTCTTCCCAGTCAGACTTAAGAAATATTTGTATTAGTTTGTCAGGGTGGTGGTATATAGAAATATAAGCATGCTATGCCATTAATGCTCTTTGGTTTTCTTTTAGAATCTGACAAATAGTGATACTCCAGGTTTCTTGATAACCTTTACTTGTAACTGGGGATGGACATTAGCGTAAGCTGGTCGAATGTATTTTATGATTGGGTTTTGTTGGGCCCAGTGTTATGCTTACCTTCACGAAGAGAGATGCATTTAAATATTAAAAGTATCCTAAGTTTGAGTTATAAGTAACAAAGGGAATTCCTTCCAAACAAAGCAACATATTACTATACTTATACACACCTTTCCTTGCTTTTGAGTTTTTGCCCTTTCTCCCACTCAGTGCTAGGACTACTGGAGTCAAAACTGGTTGTTTTGGTTCTTTGCTGTCTGGTACTTCAGGCTGGATCACTGAAGTGTTTCTTTTTTGTTCTTATTGTTATTAATTTATGTTGAAGTTTTGAGTTTTTGTTAGGTTTTGGAAGGAATAAGTGACATACGCGATGAAAGTGATCGATCTGGAATGCGCGTAGTCATTGAGGTAGTTCTTGTTTTGTTTATGAACTTGTGTTTATTGTCTATCTGTTGAAGACATTGGTATCTACGTTCTCAATTTTCAGTTTTACTGTATAATCATTTTGATATTTGAGGATTTTGGAGTTCATCTCTGTACTTCCTTGAATTGTTTTTGCTTTGCCACCCAAATTTCCAGCTTAAGAGGGGATCAGATCCATCCATTGTTTTGAATAGTCTTTATCGTCACACAGCTCTTCAATCTACATTTAGCTGCAACATGGTGGGGTAAGTATTTGACAAAGTAGTTTTATATCTTTTTGCTCTAGATACATTATTTATAGCAATGCAAAATTATCTGTATCTGTTTAGGCGTTTACAAAAAAAGAGAGATGTTGAATGTTCATGTGCGCTATTCCCTTAGTTAATTGATACTGATTGGAGTTTTAGTTGCTAGCTGTAGTCAGTTTACATTGGCAACCTACCTCATGTGATTTATGTTTTTGTCACAAAGGTCAAAGATATTGTGTTCTCCTCATTTCAAAGCTTGATGATTACTTAAATAAGGATCTTGCCTACTGTCATTGGGACCTGTTATTTTGTACTATGTCATTGTTATTCATTCTTCAGATTACATTTGATACGTCTAAAGTGAGATGGGGGCCGAGTCCTTTTAGATTCGAAAATGCATGGCTTTCTCATCAAAAATTTAAGGACTTGGTTCAGCATTGGTGGAATAACACAGCTACTAGTGGTTATGAGGGTTACAAATTTATGACTAAACTGAAAATGATCAAAGGCGAGGTAAAGAACTGGAATAGAGTCGAATGGGGAGATGTGGGCATTAGATTGAAGGAGTTGACCTTCAAGATTGAACAACTGGATGTGCTAGAAGGCAATGGATTGTGGTCTGAAATTTTTAATGACGAAAGGAAGGAGTTAAAATATAAACTGGAAAATTTGATAATCCGAAGAGCTCAAATGGAACGTCAACGAGCAAAAGTAAAATGGATTAAGGAAGGGGACCATAACTCGAAATTTTTCCACTCAATATTGAACAACCGAAGGAGTAAAGCAATGATAGAAAAGGTGGAATTGGAGGATGGGTCGATAGTCACGGAGGATATGAGAGTCGAAGAGGAAATTTTAAATTTCTATAGGAATCTATTTAGGAAATCAGAAGGAGTCGAGAGGGAGCTAGATGGGTTAGAGGAAGTATTTCAAGGATTGGACTGGAGTGAGATAGGGACAAATCAAGCAGAGGGGTTGGAGGTGCCATTTGGGGAGGAAGAGGTTAAACGAGCAGTTTTTGAGAGTGATGGGTGCAAAGCGCCGGGACCAGATGGGTTTACGAAGGCCTTTTTCCAACACAACTGGGACACGGTCAAAAAGGATGTAATGAAAGTGCTTGCTGAATTTTTTGCAAATGGCATTGTTAACGGCATTACCAGCGAAACCTATATTTGCCTCATCCCGAAGAAACAAGATGTGATCAGGATCAAAGACTATAGACCGATTAGTTTGATTACAAGCTTGTACAAAATTTTGGCAAAGGTTTTGGTTAACAGATTGAAGAAGGTCTTGACGTATACAATTTCCGAGAGTCAAAGCGCCTTTATTAAGGGAAGACAGATCTTGGACTGCTGTTTAATTGCGAATGAGGTGGTCGAGGTGTATAGGAAAAATAAGAAAAAGGGTTGGGTATTCAAAGTTGATTTGGAAAAGGCCTATGATAATGTCGATTGGAAATTTCTCGATTATGTTTTGAGAAAGAAAGGCTTCGGGGAGAGATGGCGGATGTAGATCAAGGGGTGCGTTTCAAATGTTTTTTTTCGATATTCATGAACGGAAGACCACGTGGAAAAATCAAAGGGGAAAGAGGACTTAGACAGGGAGATCCATTATCTCTTTTTCTATTTAATTTGGTGGCTGATGGGCTAGGAAGAATGGTTGATAAGGCAAAGGAAGATGAGTCGGTAGTAGGACTTGAGGTTGGGAGACAAAACATTCAAATCACGCATATCCAATTTGCGGACGACACTCTGTTTTTTGCAAAGTCGAAGGAACATTTGATGATATCGTGGATATTCTCAATAGATTTGGTAGTCATGCCGGATTAAGGATAAACTCGGAAAAAAGTGAGCTGTTGGGAGTTAATAGATTGGATGATGAAGTTGAGGAGTTGGCGGTTGCTGTTGGATGTAAAAAAGGGAGTTGGCCGATTAGATATATGGGGATTCCGTTGGGAGGTAATCCGAGGGCATTGGAATTTTGGGAACCGGTAATATCCAAAATGACAAAGAAGTTGGCAAGCTGGAAAAAATCTTTCCTTTTTAGAGGAGGAAGGCTTACATTGATCAAGGCAGTCTTGTGTGCCATGCCATCCTACTTCATGTCGCCATTCACGGTTCCGAATCATGTGGCACTTAAGATGGAAAAAATAATGAGGACTTTTCTTTTGGATGGAGCCGATGGGGATAAACATTGCCATGTAGTGGGATGAGAGTAAGTGTGCAAACCAAAGGATAGGGGAGGTTTGGGTTTGGGAAATATTTGTCTGCGAAACAAAGCACTACTTGGAAAGTGGTGGTGGAGAGGGTCGGTGGAAAGAGACACCTTGTGGATAAAGGTTATTAGAAGTATCTATGGTTCTCAAGATAATGTATGGGATTTGGGGTTGGGGGAGAAAGCGACGTTCAGAAGTCCTTGGAAATGCATTTCTCGATCATTCCTGGATTTTCATCTGTTGGTTAGGGGAGTCTTCAGAGGGGGAAATATCTTACGTTTTTATGAGGATGAGTGGGTGGGGGGAGTCTCTTTCAAAGAGCGGTTTTCTTCTTTGTTCAATATTTCAGCTGTTACTAACAAACCAATCCTCTGTTTTGTTTCTTTTGTTAGTACTAACGGCACTTTAGCTACTAGTTGGGATTTGAGTTTTAGAAGGAATTTCAATGACACGGAGGAACGTGAGTTCGTAGCGTTGCTAGGAGTCTTAGAGTCAGTTAGGGTGCACAGGGGAGTGGGGGATTTCAGATTGTGGTTGGGGGATTCCTCGGGTTTGTTTTCTGTTGGCTCTTTTTACAATTCATTCTTCAACAATTCAACTGCCCAGTCTTTTCCATTCTTTCGCAATATCTGGGATGTGCCTGCTCCTACAAAGATTCAAGTTTTCGCGTGGATAGTGGCATTGGGAAAACTACAAACTTGTGACTCCGTGCAAAGAAGATGGCCGTCCTGTGCTTTAAGCCCGAATTGGTGTTGTCTATGCCGAAAAACCGAGGAAAGTCAAGATCATTTATTACTACATTGCTCATTCTCACATAACATTTGGAACAAGGTGTTTCAAGAAATCGGGTGTCTGTGGATTCTTCCGAAGAAGGCAAATGATATGCTCGTATTAGAACCAAGTTGGCAAGCAGGGAAAAGACACTCCAGATTTTGGTACATGATTGTTCAGTGCACATTTTGGTCCATATGGTTGGAAAGAAACACTAGAATTTTTGAAGATAAATTCGGGTCTTTTGAAGAAGTCTGGGAAAGATTGAAGTTCAGAGTTGCAAGCTCGACGGTAGTTCTGCCGGAATACAGACATCTTACAATCTCAGATTTGATTAGGGATTGGAAATACGTATGGTCGTAGCAACGGTGGTGTGATAATGTAAAATTTCTTTAGCTTGCGGATGACTTATCCGCTTTTGTAACCATTAAACTCAATTTTAATAAAATTTTTGTTTCCTCTCAAAAAAAAATTTCATAAACATATTCCTTTTCATGTTCAGAGTTATAGGAAATTGAATCCAGATGGAGAGAACACAATGTGATACTTCATATTGTCCACGAGGCCATGATGGCATTTTTATAGTATTATTGATCGATGAATGGAGATATGAAGTTTTATAGGTATATATTTTAGGTGTTTGTTACTTTAATACTTTTCATTTGAAAAACAAAATAGTGAAGATGATTTTTTTATATATCTCGATTATACTTAGAATCGTTGATTTGATATGTGAAATGATAAAGTGGAGATGCAATGACAGTTCATTATATTTGTTGGTCAATCTGGATGAAGCAAAATAGAAGGATTTTCGACAATATAAAATAGTCAAGTAAAGAATGTTAGGGAAAAGATTAAGTTTTGGACATCTGACTGGATTCGAAAACATTCAGAGATTAAAAATTTCTAGATTTCAGATTTAGTTAGGGAATAAAGTTATATTCGCTGTTGATATGATTAGTGATTTTACCTTCTCTTTTCTCCTTGCGGATCTCTTGTCCGTTTTTTGTAACTATTAAATTTTAATCTTCTAATATATTATCGTTTCTTATTTAAAAAAAGCGGAGAGGCAATTGGTAAATCAAGTTGTATGACAAAATGTTAGAATGTAAGGTGGGAATGATTTGATTTGATGAATTTAAGAAAAAATTGGATGAATATTTTTCCTTTCTTTTTACTTTTTAAGCAGAAAAATAGGTTGAGGCAAAGAAACCTTCATTTTAGAACAGAAACTGCACGAAGTTTTCCTTTTAAAAAGGGATGTTGTCAAGGCAATTACATGTTACTGATAGCGTCTTCCAATCTCTTGTTAGAGCTAGATATTTTTCAGAAAGACATCGAGTCATTCCCGCAATGGTGATGACATTCTTGCTTTATTTGTTGAAATCCCGCTGGGAATATGCCTATTGATGTTATTTTTTGTCATTTTTTAATATTTTTCCCATTCATTTTCTATTTTTCTTCAAATGTCTATTGTTGGAATGCAAAATGGTACACTTAGATTTTTCCTCCTTTATGATGCATTACTCCTATTATATTAGATAGCCCATCTACCACTTAATGTAAAATGTGTTTATTTTGTATTTATCCTTGGCGATTTCTTCATCTCAGAATTCTCAATGGTCAACCAAAACAGATGGGTTTAAAGGAAATACTTCAGGTTACAAACACTCATTTCTATGTACTCTGATACGGTTGTGGATGTTTATCAGCATTCAGTCGATATTTTGAATCAGGTGTTCGTTTATTTTTCTGTATTAATTTAGTTATTGACTGATCTCGAAAAACTGAGTTCTTATCGTGAACCCTATATATTAAAAACATATTGATTCGGTATCTTGGATGGTGAATTCAAAAAGTGCAGCTTACTTGCTATCATCAGAAATTTAAGGACTTTGATTGATTGAAATTTTTTATGTATGATCATTTTTTACCGCTCATCAATATTAAGCTATAAATAACGTATAAATAATCAGACAAGGATCAAGATTTTGTGTGTCAATTTATTGAGAAAATGGTGGATTTTACGTATAGCAGTTTACTAAGGTAAAGTATCTTTAGATATAGGATTTATACGATTGCTGACAAAGGAATGCACTTTAATGTGCCTTTCACTATTGTACAGTTTTTTACCTGTGGAAATCGGAATTGTTCAAAACTATGGAGCATCTTGGCCTTTGGGGCCTATTCTGTATTTGACTCAAAGATGGGGTATGATATGAATGAGAACTATGGATTGAAACCACCCTTAATGTTTACATCAATAAAAGTACAGGAGTGTATTTTAGAATAATTCAAAAACTATTATTTGGAAGCTTTGCACAAGAAGGAACTTTTCTAGGTATGAACAGATTCCGACTGTCCTCTGCATGTATATTTATTTCTTTGACTTGTTGCCATTGATATCTTTGTGCATTTGATCACATTTTTTCCTTTCCATGGTTTAAGTGTTTTGTCCTTTATTGCTTGAAAAGAAGCACTGAAATGCTTATGTAGCACAAAAGTTTAGGAATTCAGATGTGTGGATTCGAGTGTCAGTTCATGTGTTCCTATCAATTGCTATTCATAATCTTGAGCTCCGATGGTTCTGAATTTGTGTTATGTCTTATACTTGGCACACAATGCCGTTTCCCACATACACATATTCTCTCTCTTCCTCCCTTAAAGTGGATCTGTTGATGTGTCTGAAAATATTTTTGTATAAATGTTTTTATTCTTACAGGCATTTTTGGATTTTAGATGTTCTGTGGTTGAAAGGCGTGCTAAATTTAAACTCTCACAAGCTCAGGATCGTTATCATATTGTTGAGGTATGAGCTTACAAATTCAGAGTTCAATTATATTACTAAGTAACAACCAGATCCATTTTATGAATTGTGCAAAAGTGAGCATGATTAAGCTAATGACTCCTTGATTTATCATGTCTTGAGAGATTTATGTTGCCACCTGATTCTTTAGTAATGAAAGAAAAAGGTCAATTGTCTTCTGATATTTATCATTACCACACAATTCTCTTGTCATTTCTGTTTGGTGTTTGAACAAAGGGTATCATAACAGGACCTGTCATTTTTGTTGCTGATATGCGTTTCTGTTTGGTATGTGAACAAAGGGTATCATTACAGGACTTGATAATCTGGACAAAGTCATTGACATAATCAGAAGTGCACCAACCCACGTATTAGCATCTGATAATTTACAAAAAGGCAAGCCGCTTTAGTCTTAACTTGTTGCTTTGTAAAAAAATATTATTTTGTAGGTTCTTTGTGTTCCAAGAATAATTCTATATGTTTCAACTTTTTCGTTGATAGAATGATTTTACGAGCGCTGAGTCATTTTTAATACCTTGGTGCTAGATGCCCACTTCATTTTTAATATTATTTGGAAGACATTTCGCATGTGTTTTGTTTGTTTATGACGACTCAAATTTTGAAGGTAAAATTGTATTTTTATAAGTATTAAAGTGCCTGGAAATCTCAGCGATGTTGGAAAGATGTGGACCTGGAAATCTGCTTGTTGAAGCCTCTATCGATGGTAGCAGAAAAAGTTTTCTTGCTATAAGAAAGAATGAAGGACAAAAGTATGAGTAAATTATTTTCTGATAGTTAGCACAGTCAAGAGGAGGCATGCCTTTGGTTGGAAAAGGATCGGAGATCCCAAATAGAAGTTGTTTTTGTTGGTTAATCTTTTGTTTCACTTCATCTGTGGGGCTTAAAGAATAATCTGAGGGACTCTATTGTTAGGAGATACCTCTTCCTTGTCCTAGACAGCCAGCTGAACTAATAGGATCCGTGCAAAGTTCTCTTTCCTCGCATATTACTTGATAGAAATAGGTTGCATAAGAGTGGGCTCCACTTTTTGGAGATACAATTATATGTAAAATATTCTTGTGGATTGAGCTGTGAGGAGTTGACTTTTTGTAGTTGGGTCGAACTATGGACAGGGAGCATGTGAAAATTCACATATGAATTTTTTAAAACTGGATTTCTCAAATCTCTTCTGCATTGGGAGTATGTGGTTGAAGAAGCATGACTTGTGAGTTGTGAAGTATGTCAAAATTGTAATGCTATAGGGGCCAATTCAGTTTTTCAAGGATAGAAACTTTAAACCTCCATGGTCGGAAGCGGACTTGTTGACTTATTTGCTTCTTATACGATCAAATAATTTGTTTGATGTCCAAAACCTCATTAATTTTGGTACAGTTCAGCTGGTGCATATTTATGGGAAAGGCATCCAACTACTAATTTTTTGGCCATCGGGGGGGATTCAGGGAACGTAGCTTGCTGTGCTCTAGCAATGACATTTTATCTGGTTATATTTATATTATTACCTGGTTGGATAGAATTGGCATCGATGACTTGGACCAGATGTATTTGAATTGACATAATTTGTTTTTAACTTTTGGGAGACAAACCTTATTACCCTTGTTCTTTTTTGCCAATCTGGTGAACGGCCATAACTGTCTATACCTAACCTGGCCATGTCATCAATGTATTTTTCCAAAAAAAAAGCCAAAAAATAAAGAAAATTGTTCTCTTCTAACTTGTAAACTTGGAAAAAACTTTTGCGTAATTACTGAAACATATTTTGACTTGGGGTCAGCTAGATGCGTTAAAGCACCATATCAGCTTCTTATCACTAAGAAGGTCTGAGTCTGGCACAAGCTAGCTATTGGCTGCCTGAAAATAAACTTGGGAAGAATGTTCAAAGTGGTCGGTTTGGGTTTTGGATTGCATGGTTCATGTTTTCTGTATTTTCATAATTTCCTTTGCTCTTTGTACGTGTTTATGTATTTAAAGTTTTAAACTGATTGGATAACATATGAAGGACTATTTAATTCTACTGGATGTTAGAAAATTTGTTATGGTTGAAATATCTGTTGCATAACAAAAAGTTTATTTTGTTGCAGTGTTCAGCTTGACTGACGAGCAAGCAGAAGCAATTTTAGATATAAGCCTTCGAAGGCTTACATTTCTTGAGGTGCTTCAGTATCTTGTGATTCCTTTATTTTCCTTGTGTTTGTATGGTATTTTTCTAATATTGACTACTTTATGGTTTCTGCAGAAAAATAAGTTTGTTGACGAGGGGGAGTCTTTGACTAAACAAATCACCAGGCTACACGAACTTCTCTCAAGTAAAAGACAAATACTTAAGGTTGTTTTCTCATAGAGTTTCTTGTTTCTTTTATTCAAGTGAAATTGTATCCTTGCAAGTTCCAATTTCATGGTCATGCTTATGTTGGTTGATTCATTGTACACTCACGAGTGGGTCATGGGCGAGACCTTTAGAAGAACTGAGATTGGTTTGGGTGGTGCTGAAATCAATGCAAGATTTGTTCGATACAGATCTTGGACAATTTCTTAGCAAGAGGCAAATTTTTTGGAAAGTGGTGGTTCATGAATGTTGGTCTGTGTGAACTGAGAGAAATAGAAGAATTTTTGACAACGTTGAAGCTACGAGAGAAGAGTGCAAGGAAAATGTCAAGATCAAAATATTTACTTGGATTGAATCTAACGTAGACTTTCAAAATGTCTCAATCTCAGATTTATTGTGAGATTGAGCTTTGTGTATTATTGACAGGGTTAGGGTCTTATCTGGTATTTTGTCCTGAGTTGATTACTAGTCCTCATATTGTAATTAAAAGCTATTATGATAGGGTTAGGTTCTTACGGTTATATTTTCCGTCCTTTTTCTTTTTAATGTTGCATCCAGCTTATTGTGTGTTGGAGTGTGGAAGTTCACTGCTTAACAATTGTTATCCATCTTCTTGATGATATTTGTTTTTAATTTGACCTGATAAAGGGCCAGTGAAACTGCTTTCCTCGGGATGCTAAAGATTATGCTTTTTTCTGTGTCTTCATTTTATTGTAGTTGTCTTAATTGTTTAATCCATGCATGCATTTTTTAAAGTGCTGACATTTGTGTCATTCTTGTCGTCAACTTTAAAGTCAGTGAATTTTCCATTTTATCAAGTTATTCGTGTTTCATGCATAGTTGATAGAAGAAGAAGCGGTTGAAATAAAGAATAAATTTTCTACTCCAAGGCGATCAATGCTGGAGGACAGTTACAGTGGCCAAGTTGAAGATATTGATGTCATCCCAAATGAAGAAATGCTATTGGTACTTCGCCTGCTTTGTTTTTTTTCAAAATACAAAATGTTCATTTTGTCTGTGCTTCAAAAGGTTCCTGGTTCCACTTACAGGCACTCAGCGAGAAAGGCTATCTAAAAAGAATGAGGCCTGATACTTTTAATCTCCAAAACCGTGGGACTATTGGTAAATCAGTCGGAAAACTGAGAGTAAATGACACAATGTCCGATTTCATTGTTTGTCATACCCATGATCACGTTTTGTACTTCAGGTATTTGCATCTAGTTTCTCTCTATTAGTTTTGTTTTTATGAGTAGAAATTTGTTTATTATTTTCTTCCTGTTAAACTTTACTGGCTTAATATCAGATTTTAACCTCTGAAACTTGTTTTGTGTTTGTGTTGGAAATTCACCATCTAGAACTTGTTTCATGAAGGAAATTCAGCATTATTTTTTAAAATCTGGAATCAATTTGGAAACTGTAGAGTTTCTTTACCACAATCTCGGATTACATAGATGCAAATGTAAAGGATGACAACTCTGAAATAGCAGCACAATCTATATGCAGTTTTAGCCTATCAAGATTTAATGGTCTGCAAGTACAACCATGTAGACTTAGGAGGATAAAACGTTTCATATTTTTCTTTTGCATACCCTTTCAAACTGGTATACGCGTGGAAGATTGATCTTAGCTAGGTTATCTACACGATATTCTCCGGCTACTATTTTTTTATAAGAAACAATATTTTATTAATGATATAATAAGAGTTAGTTATGGCTCCCTTTCAATCTTAATTCTGTCGTAAAGTGATCAAAATCAATATCGACAGAAGTGAACCTTATATGATGTGAAAGAAGATTGAAGAAAATGAATAATCTTCGTTGCTTGGTTCATCCACAAAATGATGATAACTTAAAGCTGAAATGTTCAACCTTATCTGGAAAAAAGGAAAATGTGTAGAATTTATAATTTTAGAAAATGAGATCCCTAATCCCTTGATTGCAGGTCTGGTACGTAGATTTAACACTTTACAATTTAGATTGTGGAAGCCATAAAGTTTGATTGGGAAAAAACCCCGCGGCCAGGGCTATATATTTGTTGTTTTCTGTTAGGCAAACGTGGATTATAGAGTATTCTTCATAATTCTCTGTTATCATATATAAAAAAAGACAACTTTATCTCTTGTGATTTGTTTTTTATTGATAAACACTGCCACTACCTTATCTGTTCTAATCTTCAGCTTTCACTGTGCTTTGACTATAACATCAGTGTCAGTTTATGTATTTGTCCATCTGTGAGTTTTATTTTTATTTCAGAGGTGTAACTTGCTTGTGTTATGATAAGTCTTACATTACTTAGAACAAGTTCTCACCCTAGAGAGAGAATTTTTTGAAAATGCTTTCTCCCTCCTTACCTCTCACTTTCAGTTCCCGTCTCCTTCCTTCGGTCTATTGCTTCTTCTTTACCTGAGTCGCGTCGTCTGCTCCACAGTCGCCTCCGGCGCCGTCGCCGGTCACGGCTGACGGCGGCATTCCGTCTTATCCCGTCTTTTTTCTAATTTGTATTGCCAGGTCTCCTCGTTTTAACGTTCGTTCTTCCCGTCACTTGCTCGACATTCAAATTCCGATCTTCATCCTCCCAGTCGTTCTGTCTAAGATAACTATTCCATCCTTTCGCCATTTCCGTTATTAATCGCACCTTCGCACCCTTCAAGCTCAGCCGCTGGTCGTTCTAAAATGTATGGACGGATCTCGACTTTTCACCAAGATGGAATGATTAAGATAGAATTCAAAGCGTTCTCACTCAGGATGGTTAACGGAGGCTCGGCCATTCGGTGGTCTGAAAGAACAAGGAATGCTAGTTACTTTCTGGACATGGATCGACAAGAAGCCAAATGGTTCTCTTCAATACTCAGGAGCTTTGTTCATAGTCCTCAGTCAATGTCGGATTTTTATCGGTTTAGAGGCAGAAATGCGATCATCATCGTACAGCGTTTTGTCAATAGACGGGGCCGATTCTTAGAGGTCTCAAGATTCGACGTGCAAGGCAGGAAAAAGAGAATAATTGTACCGAGTGGATTCAACTCTTATGGATGGACAAGGATCTTGCTATTATTCAAACAACTACTTACGAGGAATGCTCACAGATCGGAACAAGATAAAGCTGTTTATGGACAAGATTCAAATAGAGATAAGCGACAACTTCAGGCAGCAAAGGCTAGTGTCAAAGAATACCGCCAAAAGACGTATCCAAACACAGAAGAATTGGGCAGGACTAGAACTGAAAGGAATTGGAACGAAGCCCTCATTGTTACTAGAGGAAGAATTAATGTATCCTGGGAGTTAGTTGAATCGGTTTTAAGTAAGGATGTAAAGACAAGGGTCAAATTATTTCCGTTTAGAGACAACAAAGCAGTATGGTGGACTTCACATCCGAAGGAATTCTCCTATTACTTGCAGCTGAGAAGAGGATTCTTTGATAATGGAGTGGCTCTAGATTTTGAGGGTTGGAGGCCAGATATTAACTCATCGGATATGGTTTACAAGTGTTGTCTTAGCTGGATTAAGATATCTAATCTACCTTGGAATTTGTGGACCCGACAGAATTTTGAAGCCATTGGGGAACGATGCGGGGGATTATTGGAAATTAGTGATGACACATTATCTTTCAGAGATTTAGAATCTGCAAAAATCAAGGTCAAAGGAACAAAAGATGGATTCATACCCAATAGAGCTTCAATCAATTTGAATGGGGCAAGTGCAGAGCTGATACTTTCAGTCGTATCTTTTGACTTGAAGGCGTACGAGACTTTCGAGAAACAGACGTACGCACAGGTAGTAATCAATGGCAAGCGGACAGCGGCAGGGTGGGGCAATTCCAATCTTCATAGGAATGGGGTAACAAATGGGGAGGCTACATGCTGCAACGAAGAATTTGAGAAAGGAGAACAGAGGGCTTTACCACATGCTGTTTCAGAAGAATTAAACTCAAAACAAGGATCTCCGGCAACACAAAAGTTGGATAGGAAGGTGGAGAAAATCTTACAAAGAATTAAACCAAAAGAAATTGAGGAGTTCAGACGATCTCCGATTCAATCTGCCTCAACCAAAATCCACTCGGAAAGGAATGCGCAGCAGCTTGGATTAGTACCTGGAACTTTGGTGTCACCTTATGCACGTACATATTGTAGAAGAACTATCATACCAACTGAGGAGGACGAGAGTGTCCGCGATCCCAAGGACAGATCAAAGGCCGTCGAAATCAATGAAGAGGTGATTAGCGAGCTACGAGGAACTTGTTATGATGACAAAGAAGACTTTAACTGTGACGACTCACAAGAAGATCTCATGAACGACGGATCTGAATCCTCAGATTCTGGCAGCTTCGCATCATTGTATTCTGAAACAAGGGAGTACATCGACACTGAAGATTTAGACATTGAGTTGCTGTTCTCGCAAGGAAAAAAAGATATCAACAACGAGCCATCCTTCCTTGAAAACACTAAGCCAATTGTGGGTAAGGTACTGTCATGTCTCAATCCATCGACTCTTAATCATTCCTTTTCACTACACGCCATTTTTCCTTCTTCCTTCAATGCTTTGGGGTTGTCTAGTGGGTTAGTAGGGGGGGTACAACCAGGAGTGATTGACAAGTCGTCTTCAGGGCTAGATGCTTCGACAGGGTCTCAAAGGAATATCAAGTATGAAAAAGGATCGAGTTCCGGAGGGACACACCAGTTTTTATGAAGATTCTATCATGGAATATTAGGGGGGGAGGATCATCTAGAAGGAGAGAAATTGTACGTAGGGTTATTCGGAAAGACAAACCGGACATTGTGGTGGTATTAGAAACTAAAAAAGAAATGGTGGATCGTCGGTTTGTTGCCACATTATGGAAATCAAGATTTGTGGAATGGGTGAGTTTACCGGCAATTGGTACAGCGGGAGGAATTACGGTCATGTGGGATCCTAGAGTTGTCTTTGTAAGAGATAATTTGATTGGGGACTTTACGGTTTCTATTCAGATCGAGATGGAGAATGAAATCAGTTGGTGGTTCACAGCGGTTTATGGCCCTTGCAAACCAAGGCAGAGAGAGTTGTTTTGAGATGAACTTGCGGGTTTGAATACCATTTGCGGGGATAGGTGGTGTGCTGGGGGAGACTTTAATGTGGTAAGGAACATTACCGAAAAAAGGAACAGCAGGTCCACAACCCCGAGTATGGACTGTTTTGACAGATTGATTCGGGATTTAGATTTATATGACCCTCCTTTGTTGAACGCACGGTATACTTGGTCGAACTTCAGGGCAGAGCCAATTTGCTGCAGGCTCGATAGGTTTCTTTTCACAGGGGGATGGAAAGATCTATTCCCAAATTTCAGACAAACGGTCTTGCCAAGAATCACTTCGGATCATTATCCAATCTTGATGGATACTACAAAGTTACGGTGGGGACCTACACCGTTCAGATTCGAAAATGCGTGGCTGCTACATCCAAAATTCAAAGACTCGGTCAAACTTTGGTGGAATACAAGCAACCATAATGGGTGGGAGGGATACAAGTTCATGCAAAAGCTAAGAAGGATCAAAACTGAGATTAAACAATGGAACATCGAGGTTTTTGGCGATGTAAATCTAAAAATTCAAGAGCGGGAAAGTATTATACAGCTGTTGGACGACAGAGAGGCGAGGGGAGATTGGTCCCAAACGTTACAAGAGCAGAGAAGGGATGCACGCTGTGAATTGCAAGAACAGGTGATTCGAAAACAACAAATAGACACCCAAAAAGCAAAACTGAAGTGGCTAAAAGATGGGGATCAGAATTCAAAATTCTTCCACTCTCTTTTGAACAACCGCAGGAATAGAGCAATGATAGACAGGATCGAATTGGAGGACGGGTCACTATGTGTCGAAGAACAAGAAATTGAGGAAAATATTGTGGGTTATTACAAAAACTTATACAAAAAATCAGAAGGAGATGGATTGGGCCTTGATGGTTTGGATTGGGCTGAAATAGAGACTGTTGACTCAGACCGGCTGGAATTGCCTTTTTCAGAGGAGGAAATACATCGAGCGGTGATGGAATGTGATGGATCAAAAGCACCGGGGCCGGATGGTTACACAATCACATTCTACCAAAAGAATTGGGAAATAATTAAGGCTGATCTCTTAAAGGTATTCGCTGAGTTCTTTGAGGGAGGAGTTGTAAATGCAATTACAAACGAAACTTACATTTGCCTTATACCGAAAAAGAAAGATGCTATGAAGATCAAAGATTTTAGGCCTATCAGCTTGATTACAAGTTTGTACAAAATATTGGCAAAGGTTCTCACCACGCGACTAAAATCAGTCATGACAAAAACTATATCGGAAAATCAGTGTGCGTTCATTAAAGGGAGACAGATAATTGATTGTTGTATCGTTGCCAATGAGGTTGTAGAGGAGCATAGAAGGAAAAAGAAAAAGGGATGGTTGTTCAAAGTCGACTTCGAAAAAGCCTATGATAATGTTGACTGGATATTTTTAGAATTTGTGCTTCGAAAAAAGGGATTTGGAGAAAGATGGAGGAGGTGGATAAGGGGCTGCGTGTCAAGTGTTTCATTCTCCGTTCTAATCAATGGCAAGCCGAGGGGCAAGTTCAGAGGGGAAAGAGGGCTCCGACAAGGAGATCCTCTATCCCCATTCCTCTTCAATATTGTGATAGATGGGCTGGGAAGGCTGGTGGAGAAGGCGAGGTCGGCAGATTTGGTGCGAGGACTTGCGGTTGGGAAAGATAACATAGAGATTTCGCATATTCAATTCGCGGATGACACATTGTTTCTTACACAATCCAAGGATCATATGATGAAGGTGGTCGAGCTTTTAGCACTGTTTTGCAGCAGATCGGGTATGAAAGTAAATTTCGACAAAAGTGTTGTCCTAGGATTAAATTACTCGGATGATGAATTGGACATTCTGGCCACGCATATTGGATGCAAGAAGGAAGTTTGGCCGATTACTTACTTGGGAGCACCTTTGGGTGGGAATCCTAACACACTGGAATTTTGGGCACCTGTGATGGCTAAATTTTCGAGGAAATTGGCAAGTTGGAAGAAGTCTTTTCTGTCGAGAGGGGGAAGATTGATTTTGATAAAATCGGTTCTAAGCGCACTGCCAACATATTACATGTCCCTTTTCAAGGTTCCAGTTAGGGTGGCCAAGATCATGGAAAAAATGATGCGGGACTTTCTTTGGGATGGAGGAGATGGAGAGTTGCATTGCCATGTTGTTGGTTGGGATCAAGTCTGCAAGCCAAAAGATCAGGGGGGTCTTGGGTTGGGAAACATTCGATTAAGAAACAGAGCTTTGCTAGGGAAATGGTGGTAGAGGTGTGCGGTAGAAAAAGATTCTTTATGGAAAAAAGTTTTGGGAAGCATTTATGGGTTTGAGGATAATGGGTGGGATGTTAGGTCGGCAAGAACAACAACCTTGAGAAGCCCTTGGAAGTTCATTTCTAGCACTCAGACGACTTGTCATTATCTCATTGGCACTGTGCTTAAGGGGGGGAACATCCTTAGATTTTGGGAGGATCGTTGGGTAGGTGAGTTGCCATTATTAGAGTGTTTTCCACGTCTTTACCGTCTGTCCTCTAGTACTAACAAACCGATTAATCATTTCTACTCGAATAATACTAGTGAGGGTCAGTCTAGCTTAAATTGGGACATTAAGTTTAGAAGAGATTTTAATGATTGTGAGTTGCAAGAGTGTAGTAGGCTTCTAGGGGTCTTGGATTCTGTTACTTTGTCGTGTGAGGCCACGGATGCTCGTGTGTGGTTGGGGGATCCTTCCGGTGTCTTTTCAGTGTCATCTTTTTATTCGTCGTTCTTTCCTTCTCAAACTTTCCCAATTTTCAAACATCACAACACCGTTTGGCGAGTACCGATACCACAAAAGGTGAAAGTGTTTTCTTGGATTGTGGCGTTGGGGAAGTTACTGACTAACGATGAATTACAGAGAAGAAGTCCGTGCATGATTATATGTCCACAATGGTGCTGCTTATGCAAGAACAATTTGGAGACTCAGGACCATTTACTACTTCATTGTGATTTCACGAGAGGAATATGGAACAGGGTCATGAAGCATTTGGAATTCCAATGGTGTTTCCCATGCAGATCGATAGACATGCTGTTAATGGATCAATCATTCATCAAAGGGAAAGATTTTATGGATTTCTGGTATCTAGTCATTCACTGCGTTTTCTGGTCAGTGTGGTTGGAACGAAATAACAGGATTTTCAACGACAAACACGACTCGGAGGGAGATTTATGGGACAAAATCAGGTTCAGAGTTGCGACTTGGACGATCAACTTGAAGAAGTATCGACATTTGCGAATTTCTGACCTAAATAGGGATTGGAAGTTTATTTGGTTTTAACATTAGGGCTGTAGTAATCTCTCTTTGTTTGTGGATTGCTTATCCACTTCTGTTGTAAAAATTTAATCTATTGCAATAAATAAACGTTTCTTATCAAAAAAAAAAAAAAGTCTTACATTACTTAGCCCATGCTTAAAATTTCCACAGTGATAAAGGAACAGTTTACTCAGCTCGTGCCTATAGAATTCCTGAATGCAACAGAGCTGGTGCTGGCACACCACTAGTCCAGGTATTGTCTTGCTCTACTTGATCTTTTAGTTTGTCTTTTTAAGTTCTCGTACTATATTTTTTGTGGTTAATATTTTGCTCTGAATCCAGATCTTGTCCTTGTCTGACGGCGAGAGAATAACTTCCATCGTTCCTGTGAGTGAATTTGATGGAGATCAGTACCTTATGATGCTAACCGTGAATGGATACATCAAGAAAGTTTCTTTGAATTACTTCTCATCGATAAGATCAACTGGAATCATAGCAATTCAACTGGTTTGCCCATGTCCTTGTTGTTTGATTTTTTTATATATATTTTTAGATCTGAGACCTAACTTGGAAATTTCAGGTTCCTGGTGATGAATTGAAATGGGTGCGGCGTTGTACAAATAATGATTTTGTAGCCATGGCCTCTCAGAATGGAATGGTGATTTTGAGTGCTTGTGAGAATGTAAGTTTATAATAATACTTATCTAAACTATTGGCCTGATGCCATATGGGTATACTTATTGGAACTGGAGTTGTAAACACATTCCTGTTTTTGCAGGCAATACAACTTGTTAGCTCTAGTTATATGATTTAATATCATTTGTGACAGCTGATTATGTGTCCAGCCTTACATTAAATTATTCGATCTGTCTTAATCTGTTTCCAATGTTGACATGGTTTGTTTTTTTAGGTTAGAGCGCTTGGAAGGAACACGAGAGGTTCAGTTGCCATGCGACTCAAACAAGGGGATAAAATGGCAAGCATGGACCTGATTGCAGCATCTCTGAGCAAAAAGTTGGAAAACTGGGAAATGCAGCGGACACAGTAATTTCTCAAATGACAACTTTGTTAAAAGCATGTATTATTATATTTAGCGCTATTCATTTTTTTTATCATGTATGATTTATATAGTAATAACATGAAGTGCAGCTGCTCTGGTACACTATATCCATCTATGTGCTCAATATTACTTGTTTTGTATGCATTCGAACATTTCTTTGTACATTATCCTAATGCTATTCTAGGGTTGATTTTATACTCAAGGGAACAAAATCGAACTATTTTTAATAAACTTCCAATACAGAACACTCATATAATCATTGGTTTATTACAGTAGATTGACAGTTAAATTGGTGACATGGTTCTGTTGATTCATGTGTACCTTTTCCACTTGGAGAATGTGATTGATAAACTAAAGCTTTCATTAAGCATCATTGAAGTGTCATTGGATTTTTTCTGATAGTGGTTAATGCCCAAGGTTCAATGCTTCCATTCCATAAATTCTCATCCATATTTTAACTTGCTGTAGACCTAATGATATTGTTTCTGTTTGTCTTTAGTATGAGATTATACTTTCACTTGTTGCTTCATGCTTTTTATCTATAATAATTGAAGATTTACAATCTTTTATTTTGCTAATTGAAATTTTCCATCTGTTTATTTTTGTTTGGTCAGTGTGAGGAGCTTAAGTGGTCCGTGGCTGCTGTTCATTTCTGAAAGTGGCTTTGGCAAGAGAGTTCCTCTTAGTAGCTTTCGGATGTCACCATTGAATAGAGTTGGTCTGAAGGGTTACAAGGTGGGTCTCCTTCTCATCGGTTGATAAATAAAGAAAATTATTGGACTCGTTTCCTCTTTTGGGGGAGAGAACAATTAACTTAAGCAACAATAGTACACTGTCCATACTATAAAGATTAGTTAAATTATGTGCAACACGCTCACTGTGTGCTGTAATGGCCCAGTTTTCATCTGAAGATCGTCTGGCTGCTGTTTTTGTAGTTGGGTTCTCTGTAGGAGGTAATGTGTTCTTCAACTCGGTATATTATTCTAGTCAATAATAGAATATGTAAGTAACATGAATGAATCCTGAGCAGAAGATGGAGAAAGTGATGAACAAGTTGTGCTGGTCAGCCACAGTGGAATTGTGAACAGAATCAAGGTTAGGGATGTCTCCATTCAGTCTCGATATGCAAGGTATTACGAGTTCTTTTTCCTAATTTTCTATTGTTTAGGAGGACACCTCTTAACCGAACTGTAGTGATTCTCATGTGAAAATGATTATGTTTTTTTGTCTGTTTTTGAATTGATGCATGTTTACTTCTGTATGTTTGAGTAGGTTGAAGCCAGATTCTATAGCTCGTCTTGTTGGGTACCAATAACCAAACAAGTTGTCCATTAGCTAGTAAATGTAATTTAGTATCATCGTGCTGTCTTCTCTTGATGATGTGAAGGGGACCGGCCAGAGCCGCCGGACACGCCAAGCTACATGTTAGAATTGATCCCTGCTCATTTGAAATGCTCTTGTAAAAACCCAACCTGGTTAAAATCAAAATGGACATGATCTAGGTCTCGTGAATATAAATGCAGCCTTTTTTAAAGTGCACGTATAAAAATTACATCACTCTACTTTGAGATGAAAGTTCAAAATCTGCATTCTAGATTGAAAAATGAAATGTTCTCACCAAATAACCGCATAAACCAAATTCCTGACTCTTGTTCCTTTGTACAATGGTTAGAGAAATCTGAGAGCGCTCCACCCATGCCTTCTTTTCCTGAATAATAGAACCCGGGCACACTGTTTTAGTAATATGAAGATGATGTCACTGAAATATCTGTGAATTTATTTACCTGATTTCTCCTTGCACAATCGAGTACAATTTTGTATTGTCACAGGGTTTAGGATGAGAATAATTCAGACCACTTAGAATGCTGGAGGCGGCGTTGATCATTTAGCTCTCATTTTCTGACTTTTTTCACCTCCTTTTCTGCTGCCTTCGTTTCTTTTCCAGAGGAGTGATATTGATGCGCCTGGAGTATGCTGGAAAAATTCAATCGGCTTCCCTTATATCAGCAGCTGAAGCAGAGTCTGAGGAAGTTCTGGCGGCCGAAGAAGCGTAGAGACAATATTTAGATGGAAATTTGTAAGTTCTTTCTCTCTTACTTGGGCTAGCTGTGATGGTATGTAAACTCTGTAAATACTTGTAATATTTTGCCATATGCCCTCTCTTTACGTAGCTTGATAGAAGTTTCTGCGTCTTTTATTATTCTGCAAGTTAAGAGGAAACATTTACTTCTGATCCCGTTTCCTTTGCCTTTTGGGTTTCCTTTGCCTTTGGCATCTTGCCTTGTTTGGCATTGTATGACTTAGTACAAGAATTTTCAGTCCAAAGAGAAGGGTATTGATTTCCTGGAGGAAGACTGCTTTTATATAAGGAAAAGTGCGTTTTTCTGTTATTGTAGGAGTTTAGTTTTTGCATATGACAAACTGTCATTTGCACCGAGCTGATTAGAAAGTATATCCAAGCTTTACTCAAACTCTGATAATTTTGAATACGAATCAAGTGCACCTCGCTCATCGCATTTGTTTGTATAGCTTGGGGAAAAATGAGTCACTTCAAATCTTCATTGTCCACAGAACTCCGAACGAGTGTTCCTAGAATATAGCACTTAAGGCTACAAATTCAAAATCTAAAATCCAAATTCTAATTGCCATGAATAGCGTCAAACACAAGCCTTTCTTGCAAATGCCACTTCAAATCTTGTAAATTCCGAGCGGCACAGTTTGTTGATTTTTCTGTGTACTGTATTTGGGATAGAAAGACTTTGGTTGACCTGGATGTCAACTCTGATACAAATATGTTTAATTCGTTTGTATAATTATCAGTTTTTTTTTAAAAAAAAAAATCAAATCCCTCATTGGTACATTTTTTTTAATCATCTCTAATTCAATTCTATGATTTTAATATAATAATTCCCACAATTCTATAGTATCAAGTCTAAAAAAGTATGGTCGGATAGTTAATAGCTAGCATTAGAAACTGGATAGTTTAGGTTGTATTCGTTCGTAGCACATCCTAACGTGTTTGGTGTAAATGTTTAATAATAATACAAGTCAAATACTTGGAAAATTGCGGAATACTTGACCAAAATATGGTCTCCATTGCTTGGCAAGTTTCTTCCGAAGCTTCGCAGGTTTGTTTTTTCCAATCAATGGCTTGTATCTAATACAACAATTTCTTTCCTTGTTGAAGTTACAGGCGAGGCGGCATCATCCCGTATACATCTAACGCAATTGACACTTATTTTCGTTGAATATTATTTTTTATACTTGATAGACGAGATAATTATTAAATATATAGATTGATTAATGTAAAAAATCAAAAAAAATATATATTGGTAGATCCATAAATAATATAGTTGGTTTTTGTTTTAGAATTTTTAATCCAATTTCTTAGCCATGAAGAGTGTTTGTTATTTATGGTAAAAGGGAAATAACAAAGTGCTATCGTGATCCATCTGCTTTTATAATTATTTGAGAATCCGCGTTTGTTATTTTTCAGTGTGCATTGAATAAACTCATGATTAGCGCAACCGCTTACAAATCACACTAGTTAAGTGAACTACATAGGTGTAATAAGTTCATACGATAAGATAAGCGGCTGCGCTAATCATGAGTTTATTCAATGCACACTGAAAAATAACAAACGCAAATTCTCAAATAATTATAAAAAACAGATGGATCACGATAGCACTTGGGTGTACTAAGTTCATACGATAAGATATTGGTAGAGATAATTAAATTCCTGATTATTGATCAAGTGTTCATTTATTCTATCTTATTCAGGTCTCATAAACTATTTTATGTAGATATGAAGCATGTTTATTGGAAGAACTATGTATGAATACAATTGTAAACCAATCAAATTCGTCTCAAAAAAGAAAGATAATTTTTTAAGTTTATTTATTAATATTTATATGATTTATTATTCGTAATCTAAAAAAAAAAATTGTAAATTATAATTATTCAGGTTGCTATAAGTTGACTAATCGACATTCAATTAATAAGTTTTTTCTCCCCAGAGAACGTTCCGATGAATGATAGCCGTTGCATGATTGTTCCTCCAGAAAATCAAACTGTTGAATTAAAATTAATCTTTATTTTTATCCTAACAACAACAATAATAATATCATTATTTTTGTTAATGAAATTTAGATATAATATCTCCATTTCTTAATTCGAAAGAATGATTGCGAGAAAAAAAAAACTTTTATTAGTAACAATTAATGGATATTAAAGTGTTTATTATTAATTCCAAATATTTTTAAATTGATTGATTTCAAAACTAGTTATTAATTCGCATGTAATCTCATATGATTTCAAATTTATGAGATGGATATCATACATGAAAAAATATTATTTTTATATAAAAATAAAATAATTTTCACTGTAAATATGGATCAGATCGACTTGTTTCACGAATATAAATCTGTGAGACCGTATCATGACAGACATACTCATATATATACATAATCAAACATATATTTCCTTTCTCCCACATGTAAAAGTAATTAAATAATCAATCAGTTAATTATTTATGAGGAATTAGAATAATCAGAATCATCTTTATTATACCAATTTTAATGGTCGAGTTTAGATACTTTGAATCATTGGATTATCCAGTTTATGTATTTTGTATAAATTTATAATGTAAGATTATTTTATATTAAATTAAATAATTATATTGTTGTTACTTCAATCTAAAGACCTCATTCACGACGACAACATCGAAAATTTTGAAATCCATGCACATTTTATTTTATTAATTAAAAAATAAGTATTTTTTATTTTAATTAATAATATGTGTATGAATTAATTATTGTGATGACACACTAATAACCCATAAATTAAATATATATTTAATCAACTGAGAAAGATTTATGTATTTTTTGTTTATCTTTTTAATCAATTTAATTTTATTTATTCAATAGATAATAAAATTCCCAAATTTTTTTCTTATAAGTTGAAATATTAAATTCTTAACTTCTCTCAAATCTAAAATTCAAGATTTTCACCTGCCATCCAGAAGCATTTCATTTACAACCTAACAGAGATGGAACAATCACTACTCTACAAATATTTTGCAGTCTACATATTTAAGAGTATTAAAGCGTATAGAATGGATATATACACAGACGAAATGTATGTATATGTGTGTGTATGTGTGTATATATATGGAACGTGCTTCTTCTGGAGATTCGCACAAATGTCAAAGCAGGACAACTACACGTAGGACAAGAGTCCAACAACGTTGTCCAAATTTACTATGATTATTACAAAACTGCTAGTATAATAATATTATTGAATGCCATTTTTCCCATTTCAAGAATGATCAATCGTTAATATGAACTCAACAGAAAGTCATAATTCCATATTGGCTTGTGGCCACCCCGTTATGACTCTTCTCTTCTCGTTTCCCTCCCTTGCCCAGTTCGCCGCCCCCTCTTGCAAGAATTGCTACTGTTTGAGGAATTTGAACTTTGAATTTTCTTTCCTTTTTTTTCCTTCTTACATATATATATCACCAAAACATTGACGACGCATCACTTTCAAATTGCATCAAACCAAATTATAGGCAATCCCGGAAGTCGAATTCTGCTCTTTTTCTTCTTCTCTACACCGTGGCTTTATTCGTTGTTGTACATCCTCAGAGTTGGTTCTTGTGTGCCGAACTTGGTTAATATTAGAGCTCAGCTAGCCATACATAATATTCAGTTGAGTATTTTATATTTGGGTACTCTTTATTGTCCTGTTTCTTTGGGTCAACAAGATCTTTTTGTGATATTTTCGAGTTTTGGTTGTGGAATTCAGTGAATCATAGGATATTTCCCTCTGGGTATGTGAAAAGTGAAGCTTTCTTGGCTTTGGTCGAGGTGTTCTTTTTCTTCTTATTCTAAGTTGGAAGCTTTGTAATTTATTCCGTGCGGGTTTGGTTGGAATCACCATATTTCTGTCATAGAGTTTGCCATTTTCGGGTGTTTTGGTGGATATCGTCATCTAGGATTTCCAGAATTTCGAGTTTGGTGGTTTTTGTTTGTATTTTTTTTTACTTTTTAGGGGGTCATAATTTGAGTTTTTTGCGTATAAATTTTACATCTTTTATTTGTGTGATACTGAAGGGGTACTTTAATCTTTGGATCATGGTGTTGAAATAAGGCTCTTTAATGATTTAAACCTCAGAAACAAAGACCTTCCTTGTTTCTTGTTTTTTTCTTATATTTGAAACCAATTCTGCCAACCCCTAAACTTATTCTAAGATGGATTCAAAATCTCAGATTGAAATAAACTGAGTATTCTCTCCAAGCTTCTGATTTTTTACGAAATTTGTCTTCTCGGCGAAGTATATCTTCTATTCAGCCAAAGGCATCCGGTGGGCGCTCTGTCAAGGATCTGAACTCCGGTGAGCTAGAAACGAAGCCCGTGAGACACGGGTCAAGAGGTGATTCTGAAGGGCTAAGCACCTCTTATAAAGAGATCAATGATGAGGATTCAAGATTCATCTATATAAATAATCCTGAGAAAACAAATGAGAAGTTTAAATTTGCGGGGAACTCGATCAGGACAGGAAAATATTCTATCATAACTTTCTTGCCCCGGAATTTGTTTGAGCAATTCCATAGAGTTGCTTACATGTACTTTCTTGTGATTGCAATTCTCAATCAGCTTCCCCAGCTGGCCGTTTTTGGTAGGGAAGCTTCGATTCTGCCATTAGCGTTTGTGCTGTTAGTGACAGCAGTCAAGGATGCGTACGAGGATTTTAGGCGACACCGATCAGACAAGATTGAGAATAATCGACTGGCCTTGGTGCATGCAAATGGACAGTACGAGCAGAAAAAATGGAAGGATATACGGACAGGTGAGATAATTAAGGTATCAGGGAATGGAAGTATTCCTTGTGACATGGTACTGCTCTCTACAAGTGAAGCTACTGGAGTTGCTTACATATGGACTACCAACTTAGACGGGGAGTCAAATTTGAAAACCCGGTATGCTAAGCAAGAAACACAGATGAAAAGACTTGGGGAGGGGAAGTTTGACGGGTTGATCAAGTGTGAAAAACCAAACAGGAATATATATGGCTTCCAAGCAAACATGGATATTGATGGAAAACGTATATCACTTGGGCCATCGAATATAGTTCTACGGGGATGCGAGTTGAAGAATACGGATTGGGTACTTGGAGTTGCAGTTTACGCTGGCAAAGAGACTAAAGCGATGCTAAACAACTCCGGAGCTCCATCCAAGAGAAGTAGTCTCGAGACACGGATGAACCGCGAAATAATATACCTTTCGATTTTTCTTGTTACTCTGTGCACCATAGTGTGTATTTGTCACGGTGTTTGGTTGATAAACCACAAAGATGAGTTGGTTCTAATGCAATTTTATAGGAAAAAGGACTATTCGGAACCTGAAGTCAAGAATTATAAATATTATGGTTGGGGCATGGAGATATTCTTTGTGTTTCTCATGTCAGTTATTGTATTCCAAATCATGATTCCTATATCCTTGTACATATCCATGGAGCTTGTCCGTGTTGGTCAGGCTTATTTTATGATAGGAGACAATAGGATGCTTGACGAATCATCAAATTCAAGATTTCAGTGTAGGGCTTTGAATATCAATGAAGATTTGGGACAGATAAAATATGTTTTCTCTGACAAAACTGGCACGCTCACAGAGAATAAGATGGAATTTCAGTGTGCCAGCATTGGGGGAGTAGACCATAGCAATGGGAATGCCCATGGCGAAGGCAAAGATGAGAGTGTTGGATATTCGGTTCAAGGTATTATAACTGCAATATCATTTTTCTTTTTATTCCACAAGAAGGTTCTTGATCATAATAATGCCATTTATATGTCATGCTAACCCATTACCTGTTCGGTTTTTGTTTGGTTTCAGTGGAAGGGATATTTTTGAAGCCAAAGATGAGGGTAAAAATTGATCCAGAACTCCTCAAAGTATCAAAAAGTAAACACACAGAAGAGGGCAGGCATGTTCATGACTTTTTTGTGGCATTGGCGGCTTGTAACACCATTGTGCCTCTAACGATGGAGACGTCTCATCCTTCAGTTAAGTTCATTGAATACCAAGGGGAGTCTCCAGATGAACAGGCATTAGTCTATGCCGCTGCATCTTATGGGTTTATGCTTATTGAAAGAACTTCTGGGCACATAGTTATCGACATTCATGGGGAAAGGCAAAGGTACCTCAAAGTAACCTTCTTATGCATTAGTTTTTTTTATAACTGCTCTTATCGATACTAGTTGCTTCACTTAATTTGATCCCCTTAATTTACAATGGGAGAACCGTCCGTCATACTGTCTTTAGAAATTATATGGGATATATATGCATTATTTATGCTACAATAGCCCTCATCAGGAAGTTTCTTAATAGAAAGTAATTTACTATGGAGGTTCTAATTGCTACCTTTAAGTACCTTAGTTCTTGAATCTTGATAGACTTTTGCTATAATACAATAAATATATATCTGCTCTTGTACTCGTCTCCTATTCCCCTTGGAATACCATATTTCTTAATAAAGGTTTAGTATTTAATCTTTTCAATTTGAGAGATTTTTTCAGATAAATTGTGTTTCATCTTTCGCTTACTTCTCGATTTTCTTTTATCGCTCGTGGCTGTTTTTTACTACTGATCTGTTGCAGAGAACTTCATCCAGTATCACAGATCTAATTTGTTTGGTTTTATAGTTACGGCTTTTTCTTAAAACTTTTTTGTCTGATTTTCTTTTGCATTATTATTATTATTATTATTATTATTATTATTATTATTATATTATTTTGAACATTTGAAGCAGAGACATCGATCATCTGAATTCTGATCAATTGTTGCCACAGGTTCAATGTCTTGGGGATGCATGAGTTTGACAGTGATCGGAAGAGGATGTCTGTAATATTAGGATTTCCCGATCAGACAGTAAAGGTGCTGGTAAAAGGTGCTGATACATCCATGTTCAGCATCATAGATAAATCTTTGAACTCGGACATGATAAAATCTACTGAAGCTCATTTGCACTCGTACTCCTCGAAGGGCTTGAGAACACTTGTTATCGGAACACGGGATTTAAGTTCATCCGAATTCGAACAATGGCATTCATCTTACGAGTTGGCAAGCACTGCCTTGATTGGGAGGGCAGCTTTACTTCGTAAAGTTGCCAACAATATTGAAAACCATCTTAGCATACTAGGTGCATCAGGGATCGAAGACAAATTGCAGCAAGGTGTGCCAGAAGCTATCGAGTCTTTAAGAACGGCTGGTATCAAGGTGTGGGTTTTGACTGGAGACAAGCAAGAAACAGCAATTTCTATTGGGTACTCTTCTAAGCTCTTGACGGGTAATATGACTCAGATAGTGATTAACAATAATTCAAAAGACTCGTGTAGAAAGAGCTTGGAAGATGCCTTATTAATGTGTAAAAAGCTCGAAATCGGTTCTGACGCCAAACAAAGGGGTTCTGGAGCTGGAGGAAGTCAACTTGCTTTAATAATTGATGGAACGAGCCTTGTGTATGTTCTGGATACTGAACTTGAAAAACAGGTATGCAGAGGCTACATTGTCAAACCCCCCTCCCTCCCTCCCTCTCAGCGATGTTATGCCACCAAAGTTCTTAAATTATTTATTTTGATTTGTTTGCAGCTTTTTGAATTATCGAGCAAATGTACTGTGGTTTTATGTTGTCGGGTGGCTCCATTGCAAAAGGCTGGAATTGTTGCCTTAATAAAAAACAGAACTGATGACATGACCCTTGCCATTGGTGACGGTGAGCATCATTATACTTGGTATAACGTGTTATGTCAATTTTCTGAGTTTTCAGATGAATATTAATAATTTCTCTGCTTTTTTTAGGTGCAAATGACGTTTCAATGATCCAAATGGCAGATGTGGGAATTGGGATAAGCGGGCAGGAGGGTCGGCAAGCAGTCATGGCATCAGATTTTGCAATGGGTCAGTTCAGATTTCTGGTCCCATTGTTACTGGTACATGGACATTGGAATTATCAGCGGATGAGCTACATGATACTGTACAATTTCTACAGGAATGCTGCATTTGTTCTTGTCTTATTCTGGTAAGTATGATTTGCTTGGTTGAAGTTTCTTAAATTTCCTACACATTCTGTGTTGTAAAGATCAAAGAGAATGATTATATTTGTTTTAACACAACATCCATGATCTTGATTCTTGATTTTTACCGAGCTTGAATTGTCAAAGCAGTAGCAGTACTTAAGTTTATATTGCATTAGTCAATTAAATTTTTTCACTTTTTCTTCTCATCTGATATTAAACTAAATATATTTTTTAACCGATTCTTTATATTATTGTTCTTTTAATTTGTAATGCAAGTTTGGTGATTGGTGTTTTGTCTTTTTTACATCATAAACATTAGTAACATGCTATCTATAGTTGTGATGCTCATGCTGTTGCTTGTTTTTGTTTCTGTTTTGACATTTAATTGAGAAAATTAGCTCAATCATTAGATTATTAAAAATCATGAGGTCAAATACATGGATACAGTTGAATCGTGTATTGAAACTATTAGGATAAAAGTAGACACATTTAAGTCTGTAAAAAATCATAGTTAGGATTTGGTGCAACTCTGTTCCTAGCTTGCAACATAAAGGCGGCAGCTTGATATTTGCTACTCGTTCAGTCACATATTATAATACCTTATTCTAACTTGCCTTGTTTGGCAGTGAGCACACTCACGGCCTTACACCTCATGTAGTTAAAAAAAACTGACCCATACACCCCGTATTTCTCCCAGGTATGTGCTCTTCACAGGTTTCGCATTGACCACTGCCATAACTGATTGGAGCAGTATGTTATATTCGATAATATACACAGCTTTGCCCACAATAGTTGTGGGAATTCTTGACAAGGATTTAAGTAGAACGACTCTGTTGAAGTATCCTCAACTTTACGGGGCTGGACAAAGACGAGAAAGCTACAACGGAAAATTATTCTGGGTAACAATGTTGGACACTTTGTGGCAAAGCATAGCTGCCTTCTTCGTGCCTCTGCTCGCTTATTGGAAAAGCGACGTGGACGTTTCAAGCATAGGAGATCTTTGGACTCTTGCCATTGTTATTATGGTTAATATACATTTAGCCATGGACGTCATTCGGTGGTATTGGATAACTCATGCAACCATTTGGGGATCCATAGCCGCTACTTTTATTTGTGTCCTTATTATCGATGCCCTGCCGTTCCTTCCTGGCTACTGGTAAGACTTCTCCACTTGATTTCATTAGCATTATGCATTCCATCTTTTGATATTTTTTCATCATAAATATTAGATATCCGCATGAACTGATGTTCTCATTATGTTTCGCATTTGTGGTTTGATTAAATCCGTTTTAAAGTAGATTCGTACATGTCAATTGCATTTGAGGTTGGTCTTATGACTACTACTTATAGCTTGTTTGAATAAATAAGGTGGTATTATTTTTATTTTTTTTCGAAAAAGTTCATCAAAGATTTATTTTTTTAAGCTAAATATTTATGTATCTAACTGGCTAGCCGGCCTTTTATAAGTGCTTGGAAAAAAAACTTGTTTAATATTTTAGGCATAATGGTTTAAAATCGCTTCTTAAGGTGTACCAAACAATTTTTCCTTTAGTCTTAGATGTCTTTGTAATTTTTGCCTGGAAAATTGCAGTTGAAGCTTAACTTTTGTTGTCATTTGTCAATGCTTTTGCAGGGCCTTCTTGACCATTGCCAACACTAAATTGTTTTGGACATGCTTGGGTGGGATCGCGATGGGAGCATTGCTGCCTCGTTTCGTTGTTAAAATATTCGTTCAGCGTTACAGGCCTGATGACATTCAAATTGCTAGAGAAGCCGAAAAAGTTGAAATTTCAAGGGAGTCGCATCTTGCACAACTGGAGATGAACCCGATTTTTGCTCCGTCAACTAGGTAGATATCACATTCACCAATTCTTTTTTTTTTGTTCATTCGCTTTGTTTCTGTAAAGTTTATCCAATTCTTTAGGCCACTGCAGAAGTTTTCTCCGGCTTGCCGTATCTTGTTTATTTGCTATACTCGAAAGAGGATAGAAATAGTAGTAGCTTACATTGTCTTGCTATAGAGGATGTCATTGTACATTTGTTGATGTTTAATGCACATAAACATACAGTCTTTTGTTATGATATTTTACATATCAGCGAGACTACGAATTTGGTTTTTTCATGTCATTATTATTTGTAATTGTTAAGATTGGAATTTGGACCTAACTCAACCTCAAAAGCTAGCTCAAGGGAGAAGGATTGTCCAAGTTCATATGTACAACTCCAATGTTATTTATCCAGCCGATATGAGACAATTAACAGTAACGTGTTTGCTTCAGTTCCCTGCTTTTATATGGACACTTATTTGTAACTTCTAAAATGACATCAAACATTCAATTTTGGTACTAAATAAAAAAGTCAAGATCATTTGTTCAATTCTCAGTCGAACAAACATTTAATTGTCGATTATCAGTTGCTTCCATGATATACTAATTCCAGTGCATATTAATCTTGAAGAATATATCTATTCCTCCTGGCACCAAAAGCAAGTCTCTGTTTAGCAAATGAAACGAGAAAAAAGTTATATTTTGATTCAAAACTCGAATAAACCAATTGATATAATTTATTCCAGAAACTTAAATCTATAATGACACGCACGATAATTGTGAATTATATAAGTATTTATATTTTTTTCAATCCATTAAATTAAATAAATAAAAATTAAAATAATTATTTTAAAAAAACTATATTAAATTTGCGACAACATAATTTTAAAGGAAAAAATGTTAATATATTTACGAAAAATTACTCAAAATAGAAAAAATAATTAAACAATTTATAAATACAAAAAAAAATTAAACTTTTTGTGTAACATACTTATAAAAAAATAGAAATCAATAATCTAATTAAATTGTTTGTCAATATATTTACGAAAAAAATACTCAAAGTAGAAAAAAAATTAATTTATCTAAATTAGTTTAAGTAAGTCTCTTGTGAGACAGTCTCACATATCTATATTCATAGGACGAGTCAAATTGATCCATATCTTGAGTAAAAATAATAATTTTAACATAAAACAATATTTTTTTCATGAATTGATCTGATTCAAGACCCGACTCTGAAACTGATTCATGATATGTTTTCATAAGAATTTTATGAATTAATTTTAATATTTAGTAAAATAAAAATGTATAAAAGATAATGTATGTTTATAATAATATTTTAAAAGTATATTTTAAAAAGTGAAGTGTAAATATCACTCCATTAATAAAATCATATCATTTAATTTACTTTTGATTACAATATTGAGTTTTGTACTATTTTTATACATTCATTTCTTCATACTCTCTAAAATATTAAATAAATTATAAAATTGTTTTCACTTTTCAGTTAAAAAAAACCTCATCATAAATTTTTTATATATTGACTATTCATACATCAATATAGTTATTATTGTTATTATTATATTTAAATAAAATTTTAGTATAAATATTTTATTCATATAATAAATATTTTTTAAACATATTTATCTATTTTTAAAAATTTTGACAAATAAATATATTTTTAATTTTTATTTATAAATAACAGTTCATTTAATCAATATATATTATTATCTTTTTTTTAATATAATTTCAAATAATAATTGCTATTTTTAATATTCATCACGATGACGATGATAGCGAAAAAGATGATAGTTTATATAAAGCGGAGTGTTGTAGAAACCTAGCGGCATCCCTTTGAAAGCCTACCTCGCGTTCCCGCTTCCCAGAGTCCCGAAGTCGAAACCCTTTTCACTGAACCCTCGCCGGCGGCGACACCACCGCCGTTTAATCAATACACTGTCAAACATCCTCCAATTATACTACATTAATACGCACAACCTTCTTGTTTTATGCTATTTTTTCCGGCCAACTTCCGTTAAAATCCCTGTCGGTTCCGTTGTTAATCCAGTTTCCCCACCTTTTATTTTATGTTTTCGTCGTCAAATTTTGTATCACTCAGTATTTTCTATTTTTATTTTATTGAATCTTTATTGATGCACTTTTGAGACGTAGTGCACGATGAACGCGTCAATTATTGGTAATTTTTTTCAGATACTAAAAATTTCATGTCTTAGACTTTTATTTAGCCGATTTTCGCTTTATTTTTTATGTTACTTTGTTCTTATGCATTTTTTTATAGACCCTTTACAGGGTGATTTTCCAGAAGTGATAGAGGAGTATCTGGAGCACGGGGTTATGAAATGTATTGCCTTCAATCGCCGGGGAACCCTTCTGGCTGGTATGATTTTCTATTGTTTGGTTTCTCGTTGTTCACTTTTTATTAATTGGTACTTTTTTTATATTGATTAATTATTTATTATTATTTTTGTTTCTTTGACAATGTTACTGAGTAACATAAAAGGTCATTACAGGTTTTGAACTTTGTACAATTGGACCGTGGCATTTAGCTGAAAATACCATGGTTGTCATATTTTGTGTATATGCGTACGTGTTTGTGTATAATGCCTTGTCCTTGTATATATTTTGTGTCAGAGTTATAATCTCATTTATGTTTTTGGCATAGCTATTAAAATGTTGATGATGACCTTAGACCATTCTGATGTACTTCATTGTCAATCCTTGTTTTTATGAAAAATAGGACTATCTTGAGAAATTTAAGATGGTAAGTAGATTTAACAGAAACTTACTTGTTTGCAGTTGTTCAATAGAGGCATTATCTGATCTAATTGTAGGGCTGTGTGTGTTGAATTTTATCGAGCCCCAAGACTGAGTTTTGGATTTCCAGTGAGCTCTTTATTCAAGTTGAAAGTGGGTTTGACAAAATTTCACTCTGTGAAGTTGGTGTTGCTTTGATTTTGTTGAATTATGGCATGCTCCTTCAACATCAGTATCTTAAAAACGAAGGCACAGCGTCACAATATAAGTGGTAAAATGGCTATGACACTGTTCTGCTGTTGATCCACCTCCTCTGTACGTTTTAGTAAAAGATTACATCATATAACTTTTTGAGCTTGAAAATAGCTAGATTGTCTAGTTATTACAGTCTTTTATGTTCACGTAATAAGTAATAACCTTACCATCCATCATTAGACTTTGTTTTTGTGAGATACAACTTTCTGTTCCTTGCATGCTTCTACCACCATATTTATCGGGTTCCCTGTTTGATATGTCCAATTTCTTCCACCAGCTGGGTGCTCTGATGGAAGTTGTGTTATATGGGATTTTGAAACCAGAGGTATTGCCAAAGAACTCAGGGACAAGGATTGTGTTGCTGCCATAACAAGTGTTTGTTGGTCAAAACATGGACACCGCATACTGGTATCGGCTGCTGATAAATCATTGACTCTTTGGGATGTTGTCCAAGGGGAGAAAATAGCTAGAACGACTCTGCAACAAACACCACTTCAAGCTCGTTTACATCCTGGTTCCTCTACTCCATATATTTGCTTAGCTTGTCCTCTGTCATCTGCCCCTATGATTGTTGACTTGAATACTGCAAGCACAACTGTGCTTCCTGTTTCATCATCTGATACAGGAAATGAAATAGCCCCTTTATCACGCAACAAATTTTCAGATGGATCCTCTCCTTTTACGCCTACGGCTGCATGTTTTAACAAATACGGTGATTTGGTTTATGTGGGCAATTCTAAAGGGGAGATACTAATTATTGATCATAAGAGTAACCAAATACGTGGCGTTGTTCCTATTCCAGGTGGTTCTGTGATAAAGAATATTGTATTTAGCATGAATGGGCAGTATCTTCTCACAAATTCAAACGATAGGACTATCAGAGTCTATGAAAATCTTTTACCTGTGAAAGTTGAGCTTAAAGCTCTTGATGAAACCATTTGTAAAACAGATGAGCAAGATGAGGTTGAAAAGTTGAAAGCTGTCGGATCAAGTTGTTTATCTCTCTCTCGTGAATTTCAGGATTCAATCACCAAAGTGCACTGGAAAGCACCATGTTTTAGCGGCGACGGTGAGTGGGTGATTGGAGGTTCTGCTAGCAAAGGAGAGCATAAGATCTATACGTGGGACAGGGCTGGCCATCTTGTAAAAATCCTTGAAGGTCCCAAGGAAGCATTAATTGATTTAGCATGGCATCCTGTGCACCCTATTGTTGTTTCTGTCTCCTTGACTGGATTGGTTTATATCTGGGCCAAGGATTATACTGAGAATTGGAGTGCGTTTGCTCCAGATTTTAAAGAGCTTGAGGAAAATGAGGAGTATGTAGAAAGGGAAGATGAGTTTGATTTGGTGCCCGAAACTGAAAAGGTGATCAGATTTATTTTGGACAAGACTGTCTTGTAACGTTTTTATTATTATTTATTTATCACATCACTTGTGTGAAATGTGCTTGCAGGTGAAAAATTCAGATATCAATGAAGATGATGAAATTGATATCGTGACAGTTGAGAGAGATCCTGCTTTTAGTGATTCGGATATGTCACAGGATGAGATATGCTATTTACCTCCTGACCCATCTCCAGATGTTACTGAGCAGCAGGATATCCGTGTTTTAAGTACTTTAAAGCTGGGGGAGATCGACCAGTCCACATCTCCTTTGTCAGAGGACATGGAACAGAATGGTCATTTAACAAACCATGAATCTAGTCCACTTAATGGTAACATCCATAAATTTAGTGATTTTTTTTCAGGTTTCATCAGTAATTTCCACTTACTACTTGCACATCTATTTTATTAACTGAATTCCTAGTGACTGAACATTTATCCCGCTTAGGGAATATGTTTATGTCATTTGAACACCATGTGGGGGTAAAATGTCTTGTTGTTTCACATTTAACTACTGTTGGTCATGTTGGGAGGTAAAAAATTGATTACACTTAATAGTGAAAATATGTCAGTTTTGGAAAAAACTCTTTTGCCTGTTTTCGTTTTTGGTACTGTTTGCACTTAAATTTATCTGAACTTGAGAACTGTTAACCTAAGTATCGTTGTTTTCAAAACTATGACAGGTATGGCAGACAATTCGCAAAAAAAGGGGTGTTAGAAACTGTTTCGCAAACATACAAATGGACCCTTAAATTTTGTATTAGCTTGGTTCATACTGTAATGATACTTTATGGTGCAATAAGTTCCTGGTAGATGTATCTCTTGATACCGACTTATCATTTAAAAGGCTTTGATATGATGGTGTCATGGTTTGATAAGTCTTGAATATATCCATTTAGCTCATAAAGGATTTGAACTGTAAAGTTGAGTTGGGGGAGCCTTTAATTGATGATATTTATGACTTTATTTGACATTTTACATAAGCATTATTCAAGTGCTATTATCTTTCAACATCATGTGCATATAGCAAATCATCAACTTCTATTAATTTTCTCTATTGAAGTGGTGTCAATTATACTGCAGAGGAATTGGGAGGAGCATCTTTTAAAAGAAAGAGGAAACCCTCGGAAAAGGTCTTGGGATTTCAGGCCGAGAATGTTAGGAAGCCATCTTCAAAGATGAAAGCAGCAAGCCAATTACTGGAATCTGTAAGATCACCTGCTGTAGTACAGTTACTTAAGCACCGTGGGAATGCAATTAATATCTGCATGGCCACATGCATTCAAATGTTTTTATCAAATCTCGTTGTTTCATGTACTGTTACGAAAACTAGGAAGCCAAAATTTCCGTCTGCTGCAGCTAGTTTAAATGAATGATAAGCATGTCCTTGGTTAAAAAAAAGTTCCTAATTTGAAGTATTTTCATGTGATGTGTTAGTTTGGGGTTAATCTGGGGCCAACCTTTGATTTTATGTGACACTAATCTTAATAGTCTTTTATAGATGGAGAATTTGGAATTAAAAAGAGTTGTTAAAAATTGCTGATACTGTACACGCTGACAAAATGCCTTTAAAAGATGTATACAGCTTTTATTTTTTTAACTTTTTCTTGCAAATTCTTGCCTAATGAAAAGCATGAGGGGAAAATATTTTTGTAGTCGTGGACCTGAAAGATTTCAAACATAAATAGCAAAAGGATACTCTTTCCTTCTTAATCATTTTAAGATTTTTGTTTTTTATCAATGCTTTTAATCAATGTGAGACTGCTGATACTTTGACACCAACAGGGTAATGTATCATGACTGGGGACTTGTGAAGACAATCTGGAAGCAACAAGTAATTGATGATAAACCAGAGGCTTCTGCAAGCAATCAGATTCATTTTACCTAGTGCATTGTCATTTCTTGTCTGCAATATTGTACAGAATAGGTTGATTGCAACATTTTAGATAATTCAAGTTAAAGGAAGTGAAGATTGGAGTTTGTCTGAAGATTACTCGAAAACTGTTTCCAGTGCAATGAAATGAATGTTTATATATATTGATTTATAACAGAATACATTTCTTTTTTTTAATGTTTTAGATCAGATGTGTTACTGACTAAAGGATATTATCGACTCATCGCGGATGGATGAATAGCCGGTGTATGCCAGTGGATTATATGAGAAAGTTCTCTTGTTCTGTTTTTCCGGATATCAGTATATGTTTATTCTGTTCTTTATTTTCATGGTGATGGAAACTTTCCCTTTTATTCTTCATTTTTAAGGTTCTGGATATTGTTAGAGCGATCTTGTTTTCCATCTGATTTCAGTTTAGGCTGCTGTCTTATTTTTTGTTTAATTATCAAAGAAGATGAGAGTCTTCTTGTATAATCAAATTTGCTGTAAAAGACACGTTTATTTGAATTTCATTCCTTTTCCACTATTATGACACATTTGATTATTTGTGTAACTACGGTGATCTTCCGGTGTCAATTTTTTGGTTGATGCTATAGATTTCTGTTTCGTGCCTCAGATATTCTTTATTACAAATGGTATTATGTAGGTGGAGTCGTGTCTGTATCAGTTGCTGATAAAATGCTTTTATGAGGTATTCCGGTATTCAATATCTTTATAAATTTTGGTTCCGGCACAATTACTCCTTGAGATTGTATATGCTTTAGGTTGTTTTATGATGACATCCTTAGCCTGACATATAAATATATAATATAGCATACCTGGCATTGATTGTGAGAATCTGATTTGCTCATCCGTTCTAATAAATGCATATCGGGCTTTACGGTCAAGGACAGTATCTATCCATGTCTAGATTTTCCTTATACTCGAGTTGTATACTTGAAGTTGTTTACATACTTGTACATCTCTAAGTTTCTAATTTTTAGCTTTTTCTGATGTAAATTTGTTCGTGACATAAGCACTGAGCGCAACAATAACTAGCACAGCTGCCCCCATATTCACCAGCAATTGCCTTTCCTTGTTGAGTTCAGTGAGTGTTTTCACTTTCTTCTTGTAGTTCCCCATATTGAAAGCACTGTAATCACCTTCCCTTTAACCAATAGTTTGTTTTCCTTTTGATTCTGTGTCTTTGGATCCTCATCTTTGTCAACTTTCTTTTTCTCCACTTTCTCGACCTGAGGTAATTCTTTTCTCTCTGCTCCAAGTTCTTCCTTTCCTTGTCCATTGTGTTTGTTGGTATGATTGCTTGTTGCCTATTTGATGGTGCATGGTTTCTTTTTTACTTTATTTTCTTTCTATTTATTTTTAAATTAATTAATTAATAAAAAAATATGATCAGTATAAGATATATATATTTATAAGATTAATCTTATAGACTAACTATTAAAAAATTGGAGAACTATGAAATTTTGAACAAGATAATAAACTTCATTTTCATTCGATTTATTTTAAATTTTATTAATTAATTAATAAAAAATGAGAAATCAACAAAAAAATGGATTGTAAATTTCATTTAAAAAAATGGAGTTAAATTTTATATTTCTTTAATTTATTTTCTAATATGTTAATAAATGGAGGAAAAAAAACAAAGATACATATATTTATTATTATTATTATTTAATGAAGATATATACATATATATATATATATATATATATATATTCATAATTCAACAGCATATATTTATGATAGTGTGTGTGTGTATATATATATATATATATAAATATATATATTTATTTATTTTAAAAATTCAATAACTAATGGGACAGCATATATTTATGATAGTGTGTGTGTGTATATATATATATATATATATATAAATATATATATTTATTTATTTTAAAATTCAATAACTAATGGGAAAAAAAAAAGAAATCAAGAAAATAAAGCATAATGTAAATTTCATTTTAAAAATAGAGATTAAATTTACTTTCTTCAAATCATATATTTATAATAGCATAGTTTAATAATATAGATATAGATTTTTTATTATTATTTAATGTAGATAAGATCATACATAAAATGGAGGCTAAATTTCTTTTTTCTTCAATGTATTTGTAAATTTAATTCTAAAAAAATGGAAGTTGAATTTCAGTTTTGTTCAGTTTATTTTATAATTCATTAATAGATGAAAAAATAAACAAACAAATATATATTTATTATACTGTTTAATAAAAATACATACATGTAAATTTACAATTCAAAGTTATTATTATTTATTCAATTTTCTTCAATTTATTTTGGAATTCATTATTAGATGAAAAAAGAAAATACATGTATTTATTATTATTATTTAATTAACATAACGACACATACATAAATTCACAATTGAAATTCGTTTACTTTAGAATCTATTAATGCATGCAAAATCTAACAAAGAGATGCATTTATCACAATCCAAAGTTGCTGTAATTTAATAAAGATAAGTACATACATATAAATTTACGAATCAAACTTATTATATTTACGAAGATAAAGATACATAATAGATATATTATACATAAGAGAATCGAGCAAACTAAGTAATAAGTCGACTAGTAAGAAAAAAGTAATGACAAGGTATAAGAAAATTCCTGCACAGATAAGCTACTTGGCCTAAATTTATTGTATAAATTTGAAGAATCTAACCAAGAAAAGCACTCATATTGGCGCAGCACATGTCGTCCTGAAGTGTCCGGTTTGATTGCAGCGACTACAATGTACGACCCTCTTCACACGGCCACGATCTTCGGCTCTGACTCGCTTCTTCCTTGGGCGGCCAGGTGGACGTAAAGATTTAGGTGGATTGATAATAACGTTGTTCGGGTTATTATACACAACAATATCAGTAGCTTTATGGGCATTAGGATCTCCTTCGGATACCTCCTTCCAAAGTGTTTTATCCGGGATGGGGTGTATGGTTTGTGAGTATGTTTTCCGATAAGTGGCAACGGTGAAACTGCTCTCAGTAAATCGATGGACGTTCTGTCTGCACGAAAGTAAGGCTGCAACGGCGTGCGCACATGGTAAACCATAGAGTTGCCATCCCCGGCAAAGACAGCAACGGTTCCGGATATCGACAATATTTGTTCCCTCGTGAGATATTACCTCAAACTCTGCTTCATTTGCTCGGAGAACCTGGTAAGTTCGAGCGCGTTCAAGGGCCTCTGCGACTCGTCTCTCAGCTGTAGGAACAAGAATGGAAGTCCACTGCATACTAGCCTCTCGACGTTCATTGAACCAAGTCATGAGCTGCCTCCGAATACATTCCATCATCTGAATTATAGGAAGACCCGAGGCTTCTAAAATCCAAGTGTTTAGCGATTCCACTATATTAGCTGTCAAATGTCCAAATCTTGTTCCCTCAAAATATGCGGTAGCCCATAGACGAGGGGGAATTCGACGTATCCAGTAGGCAGCATCTTGGGATATCTCTTCAATCTCTAGTATTTTGGTGTCAAATTCATTAACAGTCAGAACATGAGCAGTTTCCCATAAAAGGTTAACCAGCATAGTATTGTTAAACTCTTTGCGGAAGCTTTCACTTAAATGGCGCATGCAAAAGCCATGGAAAGCAGTCGGGAAATTTGCTTCCACTCCATCTACGATGCCCTTCTGCCTATCTGATAATATCGTAAGCCTTGGCATGTTTTCTGTATTGACCTCGAGCAAGCTATGAAGTTCAGATAGAAACCACATCCAGTTATCATCATTTTCCTCATCAACAACACCAAAGGCTAGAGGAAAAAGGCCACCGTCCCCATCAAAACCAGTAGCAAGAAGCAAAGTACCAAGGTATTTGCTCTTCAAGAATGTTCTGTCCAGCCCAAGAAGAGGACGACAAGCATTTAGGAAGCCATAGATAGATGCTTGGAATGAGATAAATAGGCGCTGAAAGCAATTGTCAGCTGGATTTGTATAAACAGATGCAATACTTCCAGGGTTCGTCCGTTTCACTTGCTCACAGTACTGTGGAAGGAGCCGATAGCCTTCTTCAAAGGATCCACGCATGGCAGTCATAATCCTCTCCTTTCCACGCCAAGCTTGTTTGTATGATAAAGTAATACCGTGAACTCTGTGAATCTCTTCCAAGATCTCTTTCGGCTTGCAATTGGGATTTTCTCGAAGGCGTTGCTCCACAGAATTGGCAACCCACTGGACTGAAGCCTGCTGATGCCCCAGATGGCTGATTCCTCCACACGTATGGTTATCATTAATGGTCCTAATTGTGAAAGTTGGTACACCAGGAAGTTTCGCAGCATGAATGCGCCAAGGGCAGCTCTCACTGGCACATTTGGCAGTGAATCGAGTTTTATCTGATTTAATGGTCTGCACTTCAAAGTGCAGAGCTATAGCTGTGTCCCTCAATGCCCTGCGACAGGCTTTAACATCGGCAAATTCTTGCCCCACCACAAGTTCGTGGTAAGGACTAAGAGCGAGACTTCGTTGCTGAAGGACAGCAGAGGGAGTAACTACTAAAGCATTCTGGTGAACACTCATTTCATGCAACGATTCAATGCAAATGTCCTCGTGCTGGAGTACCGCCAAATCCATATTCTCGTCAAGTTCTTGGTGATCAGATATAGCCAACTCATTGTTCTCGGGGATAACTAGTTCGATATTCTCTCCATGTAAATGCACCTCCTGAACTTCGTGTTCGGGTTTCTCTTCCATTGCTAACCCGTTCACCTGCTCATATTCGTGCTCATCAACGCCCTCAGATAAGATGCTCTGCCCCAAACCATCCTCATGCTCAGGAGTATGTCCCATCCCCAACCCACGGATCCGAGCAATGCCTGTGTCATTATTAGGGCCCAGCATAACCTGCTGGTTCTGACCAAGGGTTCCATTATGATTCTGTCCAAGCAGCAATTCCTGGTTCGTCATTTTCTATCTGTCAAGGGATGATACCTTCCTTCAAAATATTACATATTTAACATCTTTAAGTTAATTTAGCCAGAAAATAATGGAAAAAAATTCCGACCAGAGTCATACTTCTGTCTGCTAATCTAACATGAAAATATCCACTCATTCTCAACAATACACGAATCACCTGATTCTTAAATTTTTCTACTTTCCGGATATGCTAAACAGTACAGAATCATATTTGTTCCACAAACATAAAATAATTTTGAAACGAAGCAGCAGCATAACAAGCTTATATATATCATTCCAATACAGTAAAGCGTCAAATAGCAAAGAAAAGAACATGCTCCCAGGATTTCACCAAGATAGACAAGGGAGAAAAGGATCGAAACCCACCCAAGAAAAAAAAAACAAAATTGAAACAGTATCCTAATAAAAATACCCAAAAAAAAAACAAATTTTTTGCAAGTTTTAAATCTTGAACCGAGAGTAGACCAAACCAAGATTCAAAACACTATTAGCTACAAGAATCTTGGGGAAAAAACACAAACCGATCAACCCCAAATAATCTAAACTCGAAACCCAGCAAGAATCAGATTATGCTTTAAAAAATTAATTAAATCATTAGAGGGATACCTGATAAGTAACTAGAATTTGAAAGTGGCGGGTAAAAAAGGGCATAGCAAAGAAGGAGAAAATTGGGAAAAACGAGAGAACAAGGGCAGAAAGGGGGCGGGGCGCTGGAAGGAGGGTTGAGATGGGAATTCCAGGCGCTCCGAAGCTGTGAGAGATGGGTATTTAGGTCAAAACTTGTAGGGGATATGCTATTCTTCTTTTTCCCCATTTTTTGTACTTACCATAATACCCCCTTTTCTAATTTTCTTTTTTCTTTCTTTTTTTCCTTTTCATTTTATTTTTGTAAAGAGTATCAAATTCTAGTTCTGCCAATTGGTAATAATAAGATGATATTTCAATATTATGCATAATTTTGAAATCATGTTGGACCATAATATTAATTTCATTTCATTTTTGTTCTAGTTTTTGGGTTGTGATGATCGAATTCGATCCGTTTGTATAAATTTACTGAATAATTATAAATTTTGGAGTTTCTTATATGAGTAGTTCTCTTGTGAGAAGGTCTCACGAATCTTTATTGATGAGACGAATCAACCATACCGATATTCAAAATAACTCTAAACATAAAAAATAATATTTTTTCATTAATAACTCAAATAAGAGATATGTCTCATAAAATACGATTTGTGAGATCGTCTCACACAAATCTTTGCCACAGTTTATCATATTATGAGACTCGCCAACTACAATTGCATAAGTAGTAGCTACATTGTATAGAGAATTTGTACATGTAAAGATGAGAATTCATTTGTAAAACATCCAAAAATTTCATCTTTGCATGATATTTTATAAATTGCAGGAAATTAAAATTATTTTGTATGGATAAAAAAGATACTCACAAATACATTTTGATATTATACTTACATTCTATCAAATCATCTATATTAATTTATATTTGTTTTTCTACAATAATTAATTCATTAATCATACTTTATAAAATAATAATCACTCGTGTTTGCAGTTGACAGCTTGACAAAATAAATAAATCATGACCAAAATCCGCCGCCCAAAATCTAAAAATTTAATAAAAGTTTGGTCGCATGTATTATTATAAGAAGAAAAATAATAATAAAATTTGGATAATTCTATGTTACATCCAAAAAAAAAAATTGTTTGATCGAGATGTTCGTACGTATATTTTAATTATTATTTTTAAAGTGATATGTTTGCGTAAACATATAATTAAAAAAAGAAGAGACGGAGAATTGAATTGATCTTCAATATTATAAATCTAACAAAGGAAGAGACTTTTTTAAGATGAGTGTCAATAAGACGTTTATCTGGGTAATATTTTTGATATAAAAATTATTTTTTTCTCATGAGTCATATCGTTGTCTCAGTTTCATATAAATTTTTCTCTTTAAGAATCATTATAGTTAATCAACATTATGAAATATAGAGAATTCTGTTTTAGCTATTACTCCAAAGCATGTACGTATTTTTTAAATCATATATTTTTTTATGAGATCATTTTATATGTCAATTTTGCGAGATATTTGTCATATGAAAATTTATTTTTTATCTTGAAATATTAATTTTCACTTCAGATATGAAGTGATTCGACATATCTACTTTTATTTAACTACACACTTTATCCCATGAATATAATTTTAAAATATATAAAAATTATTTAGCTATACCAATTATATATATAAAGTATATTTCTTACTTTTCAAAATATTTTAGTAAAAACTAGCCATATAATACAAATTAAACATTCTACTGTTAACATTTTCATACAATCGTATTCATCATTCATGGGTCAATGTCTGCTTTCTTTTCCAACTTGATTTCCGTTTTCAATATAATAATCACATTTCAACCAATCCCATCTCTGAAAACTGCGCGTACACCTCATAGTACATGTAACTATTTGTAAATCTTTATCGGTTCTTGACTTTCTTCGTTTCTTTGTTTGAACCCAGTCCATTTTTTGTGGAAACTGTCCACTTTATTTGGGTTCTGCTGATTTTGAGGTTTGATTCCGCCTGATTTATTGACATTTATCGTAGTTTTTAGTTGTTTTACAAATTGCAGATTTCCGAGTTGAGTTCTTGAATGAATCATACTAACGAAACAAAGTAATTTGATTTTAAATGGGTCGTTTTCTGGGTTCTGTTTGCATTTGATTCTGCGTTATTTGTGGCAGACTTTTGCAGAAGTGATGGTTATGGGTTATGAAATTTTTTCTGTTTTCAGAAAATGCGTTTGATGTGAAAAACAGCTTTGAAATCTAAATACCTGAGCATGTATGCCTGTGTTTTTGTCTAATTTAAGGTTGTCACTGACTTATATTTAAAATTTTAATTTTTATTAATAAAGCGTCTCTTTGGCGATTTATATATTTTCTATAAACAGGATGTATGCTGCCTTGAACCTCAAATTTTAACTCACATCTTTATGTTTTTCAATCTTTCCAGTTTGGAATTTGAAGCTGTTAATCATCAGCGTCATTTTGGAAAAATGGGATTCTTTTTTTATAGGAGATACTGGTCAAAATGGAGACGAGGCATACTCAGAAAGTCGAAAATGAACAGAAAGTTTCCCTCAGTATCGCCTCAGCCTTAGTTTCAGCATTGCATGAATGGCTGCTGATTTTTATGCTTTTTATTGATGCCATTTTCTCCTACTTGGTCACAACTTTCGCTCGTTACTTCCGACTCCAAATCCCGTGTTAGCTATGCTCAAGACTTGATCATATACTGGGAAAGGAGAGGTCTGGCTTTGTTTGGGACTTAATGTGCAACAAGCACAAGTTAAAGGTCTCTTCTTTAGTTTTTTGTAAACTCCATAATAACCTTGTAGATGTTCATGGGACGTGTGAAAGTTGTTCCTTTTCATCTGCTGAAACCAAGAATGAGCCAAATGCTGAAACATATAAATTGTTGGTAAGGAAATTAAGGAATGATCCTCAACATGGACTCAATGATGAATATAATATTGGTTCTTGTAATACGAGGACATGTAGTTGTTGTAATGAACTAAGGAGTCTTGTGCCACTGTTTTTCCGTACCAAATCAACTGATTCTGAGAAATCTGAATCATCGAAGCTACACCTATTGAGGAACCATGATGCGGGTTCTTGGTCACATGTAGAATATGCAAAAGTCAAGGGTACGTCTGACACTGAATCGGAAATTCAAATATCAGACCATGGAACTTGTAGTGCTTTTATTCATGAAATTGACATGCCAGAACAGGATTCAGCAGCTGTTTATGCCCTACCAGAACCACAAATTACAACAGTCACTGTCTGTCCAGCTTTGGAGAAATCAATGGAGTCAGATGGTGCTTTCAGTTCCGGTTGTAATGTCAAATCCAAGGTGCCTCTTGGGCTTGGATGGGAGGAACTTAATTGGCATGACAAAAATGATGTTAATACACCTTCTGATCTCAGTTTTTTCCTCTGGTGCTCTGTCTAGCACATCTTTCGGAACATGATGCTTGGGATTTAGAAAATCGAATGAGATTGTTGCCATTAGTTTTAACTTTTGGTACAGTAGTAGACGTTTCATCTTCTAGGTAGTCAAAAGAATTATGTCCGATGATCTCTAACATAACCTATGTTTTATTCCTTCAGATTATACAAGAACCTCTATCTTGGAGCAAGATACTATGGTTGAACCTGGAGAAACTTCTAAGACGGGAAACAACTCCTTGGACAGAACGGATTTGCTGAGAGAAAAATATGTGGAACATGGAGAAAAGTCAGTGATTAGAAGTGATCCCATTGCAGCAAATGAAACTCAAATGGATCCAAGACCTGGTACAACTGATACAAGTTTGCAAATGGCTGATTCTTTAGAACTCGTTGATACTTATACATAAGCCATTGGGGCTAGGATCGGTTGAAACGACAGGTTGTGCATGACAAGAAAATAATGGGTTCTTTGTATAAAGAGTTGGAGGAAGAGAGAAACACTTCCTCGATTGCTGCTAATCAAGCCATGGCCATGATTACGAGGTTGCAAGAGGAGAAGGCATCGATCCATATGGAGGCTTCACAGTGTTTAAGACTGATGGAAGAACAAGCTGAGTATGAGAAGCATATTCAGTTTCTCGAGGAGGAGCTTGAACAGTTAAAAATGGCACATCAAATAACTTTTTCAAGAAAAGTCCTATACGAGATGTCCAGAAACAAGAAACTGAAAAATATTATATTCTTAAATCTTTGAATAAACTTGAGGAAAAACTATTTATCTTGTCAAAAAATGAAGTTCCACTGGATGCGAACAATGGCGCTTTCGAAGAGCTCGATGACAAGAGGTGTACTCAAGAACCAGTTGGAATAGGAAGAAAGAATGATCTCTTAGAAAACACTTTGATGAATGGAGATTCTGATTTCGAATATTTTCGGTATGAACTTTCTGCTATCAGAAAACGATCGGAAGAGCTTTGATGTAGAGACATTGTTGTGCGAGTGTTGAATGAACTCAGAGGACAGGCTCAGAATAGAACAAGAAACAAAAACTTTTGACATGGGAAATTGCTTTACTTGTTAATACTATTAAAAGCACTTCTTTAGCATATATATCTTAGTTTACATGTGCATGGATTTTACACTTCTTAAGCTTTATATCATTTCGGGTTTGAATCAGATTTTAAAAATTCGAGGACTATGTAAATATGGAGTTACAAAGATCTCGTATTGTTGATATATCGTCGAACATTATATTATCGAGTTTATATATCGATAAGGTCTTGTTTTTTCATACTCCTATCTTATAAAACAAAGGGAATATATTTCATATTTGAATGTGTTTAGGTTTTCTGGTAACATGTCCAATTTTCAGAATGCTGTATTATATTTTAGAAGTAATATTCATAGTGAGAAAAATCTCTTTCAGAATGATATTCCAAATCTACCGTACGAAAATATATTCATTTATTTTTTGAAAAGAACATTAATTGAATTTTTACAAGTCAAAGTCAGTGGAGTGAATGAATTGAACAAGTTTAACTTCTCTTTTTCTTCACCCATATTTAGGTATTATATCTCGTTACACGTGTTGTGTTTTTGTACTTTTTTATTATATTTTTTGGAGTTTAATCAATTTGAATTATAATTAAGGGAAATGTTATAATTATGAAAATTGACCACATATAATACTAAAATTTTTGAAAATGTTGGCCATATTATGAGAATTGTTTTGTAATTAGTTTGAAATTTGCTTTAAATCATCATAACTTCACTTAAATTTGTTTTCTCAACTCTCTAATATCGCATTTATTTTCTCAGATGAAAATCGGTAGAAAATATTAAAAATGTGACAGTAATATATGATATATGAGTATCAGTTGTTTCATATCTAATACTAATATATGATTTTGAGTCTACTTGCATGTATAACAAATACTGATATTAATGACACATTTGTCTTTTCGGATTAAAATCAATATAAAATATTGAAACTATAATATTAATATATGATATTTGAATATCAATTGTTTCAGATATGATACTAATATATGTGTTTTTAAAACATGGTAAACAAATGTCGATATTAATAAGTTGTTCTAATTTTGTACTAAAAACGTATCTTTTGTATCAGATCTAAAACAGTTGTTACTCAAATTTAATTTATCCGTACCAAATTTTCAATGTTTACCGTGATTAATGTCAATATTTGATCTACGTATTTAAATACTCAAAAATAATATATCGATACATCTGAAACAGATGGTACACAACTATCATATTTTATTATCTTATCGTTAATGTTTTATATCGAGTTTCATCAACACATACAAAAAAGACACGTAAGACACAAAGAGTTCAAACACATTTTTATGACATGAAGACTAAAAACAAATTTTTCTTTGGTTTTGAGGATTTTTTAGCAATTTATCATTGTATTATAATAAGGGTAATATAATAATAATGAAAATTAACCGGGATATTCCTGAAATTTTTGAAACTGCTGGCCATATTATGAGACCAATTGTCGGTCATATTCACGTACGCGTGAGGTGCATCGCTACGTGGTGTGTTTTTGTATTATTTGTAATTTTTTTATTTTTTGGATTCTTAATTAATTTTTTTCAATTAGTTTAATTTATATTAAAATAAAGATAAAATCATAATTATGAAAATTTAACAGATAGATTACGGAAAATTTTGAAATTGTTGTCCATTGTTGTCTCATAGACTGAGCCTTAATATAATTTATAGATAATAATTAATTGATTTACATTACTGATAAATTATTCAAAAATAATCATTATATATATATATATATATATATATATATATATATATATATATATATATATCCTTGATTTGAAGACGTAAAATATATGAATGATAATTTCATACATACGAATAATATAATGATTTGTAACTTTAATCTTTTGTAGAATTAGAGTTAAATCTTGGATGACATAGATATATGTAAATCAATTAATATCTCATCATTCTCAATGAACTGAAATTGTTAATAAAACTATCGATCTTTCACACGATAAAGATGTAATGATAGGTAATTTTTTAGTTGGAGTAGGTCTCTTGTGAGACGGTCTCATGAATTTTTATCTGTGAAACGGATCAATTTTACCTATATTCAGAATAAAAAGTAATACTCTTAACATAAAAGTAATATTTTTTCATGTATGACCCAAATAAAAGATCTATACCACAAAATATGACTCGTAAAACCGTCAAAAATAACCGTGAGAGAAACATAAGGTCCATTTATTGAAGAAGTCTTGATTCAGTTCACCAACAATCATAAAATAACATAAAGTCGAGATAAATGCATAGTTGAAAATATGTGGTCCTATTAAGTGGAACTGTATTGTGTTGAATTTCGAGGTAGCGATATATTAATATGACTCGCTATAAATAAAGGAATTATTTAATGAAAAATAAGTTGTTTGACACTTTTTGTACAATCGCTTCATTTTTTCATATAGAAAGACTGTTTAGTCGAGTTTATAAGCTCTCGAAAATAATCTAAAATTGTTCGATGAAAAAGATTGTAAAAGAACTTACAAACATCATCACACACGTTGTTTTAAATACTAGATTCGAAATTTCTAAATCCATAAAAGAAACAGAATCTTAGGATTCCTCGATCGAACGTCCTTTCATCTAGATCAAAGAGTTATATTTTACTTGAAATTTGAATTTGAAATATTTGAAATTGGTTTGATTGATTAAAAAAAAAAAAAAGTTCATTAAAATTTCAAATAGGGGAAATTAAGTTTTATTAATTTGACTGAGTTGTTTTCTTCATATACTATAGATTCAAAAAGAAAATGTACCGATTGTTCCACACTTCGACTGCTGGTAATTTTACTGGCACTCAATTCCACAGCCCCACCATGTGTGAAACAAAGAAATCTTCCAGTTCTCTTTTCTCTATATTTAAATATAATGTGTACAAATAAAAAATAGCAAAAACTTGTGTGAGACAGTTTCACGGTTATATTTGTGAGACGGATCTTTTATTTGATTCATCCATGAAAAATATTGTTTTTTTATGCTAAGAGTATTACTTTTTATTGTGAATATGAGTAGGATTGACTCGTCACACAAATTAGTATCCGTGAGACAGTCTCACATGAAACTCACCCATAAAAAATATATGTATTATTTATTTATAAATGATCATGTGAATCTTTATTCGTGAAAATAATCAACATTATTCACATTTATAATAAAATAATAATATTTTTGATATAAATATTAATTTTTTGTAAATAACTTAAATAAAATATTTATCTTATAAAATTGACAGGTGATAATATCATTTAAAATAACTCAGAAAAAAGTGGGAATCTCCTTAAAATATATACAACCTAACTCTGGTTTGAATTTTCAAACAAACCAAAAAATCCTACCTCTAACTTTTTTGACTTTTTGTGAAATTTGACTTGATCTTCAAAATTTTATGGACACCACACACCAACAAAAGATACATTTGTGGATTCTTTGGTACTTCAAAGTTTAACCCAACAACAATTTGTGTAATATTTTTTAAATTGATTTTTTTGTAATGATAAAAATCTGTTGTCATTATCTTTGAAGTGTGCACTAGATAAATTTTAAATATATGTTGTACTCTGCAATACAATAGATAAATCCGCAGACAATTTGTGTAATACTTTTCAAGTTAAATTTTTTTAATGGCAGAAATCCGCTGTCATTATCTTTTAGACGTGCATTGAGTGAATTTTTAATGTATATAGTAGTTATGCAAAGGCAAAAATTTGTGTGAGACGGTCTCACGGATCGTATTTGTGAGACGGATCTCTTATTTGGGTCATCCATGAAAAAATATTACTTTTTATGCTAAGAGTATTACTTTTATTGTGAATATGGGTAGGGTTGACCCGTCTCACATATTATTATCCGTGAGACGGTCTCACATGAGACCCACTCTTATGCAAATCATATGCAATAGATAAACCTGCATATTTTTGTAGAAACATTGTAAGACATTGAAAAGCAAGTAAAAAGACACACTTTTAAAATTTATTATTGAATAAATGTTTAATTCTCTCTTGAAGTCGATTTAAAATCGTAATTATATGTTTATGCACACATTTTAAATTTTTTTTATAAACCTTTTTTAATTCAGATAAATAAATATATATTCGTAAAAACTTGTGTGAGACCTGTCTCACGGATCGTATTTGTGAGACAGATCTTTTATTTGGATCACCCATCAAAAGGTATTACTTTTTATGCTAAGAGTATTAATTTCTATTGTGAATATGGATAGAGTTAACCCGTCTTACATATTATGATCCGTGAGACGGTCTCACATGAGACCTACTCAAATATATTTATTTATGCCCACTAATAGTATTTTAGATGGAATTCTATTGTATCTAATCTATTTTATCTTGAGCTAGATTTTGACTCAAGTTTTGTGAATGGAAACACGAGTGCTGAGTTATTTTGTACCATATATGTGGATTCAGTTTGACTTCAAATTAATTTGAATATAACGCGATAAAACTATAGAAACGAGTTGTTAAGACGAAACACTTTCTAAGCTGACGAATATAGATTTATTTATAGACATATTCACAATATTTAATCACAACACTATTATGAGATAGCCTCATGAATTAATTTTGTGAGACGGATTTTCAACTCGACCTGATTTACGAAAAATAATCTTTTTTCTGTTTAAATTGTTATTTTTTATTTCAAGTATGAATCACATTGATCTGTCTTATTGAAATATATCCGACCATCTCTCAAAAACATACTCTTATTTAATTAATTTGATCATATAAATATTTATCAATGAATTCTATTAATCTATAATATCATTATTTACTTGCATGGAAAAAAATAATTTACTTCATGTACAATTTTACCATAGATAAAAGTAAAAAAAAAATTTGTCGGAGAAAAAACTAAAAAACAAAAACAAAATAATGGAAAACACTAAAAATGAGCAACAGTCCGACATAAACGGTTTCGAGATTCGAGATTAACCAAAGGACTGAGAAAGAAGAAAAATAGGAAGGGTAAAAACAAGCCAAGAAAATGAAAAATCCTCTGGTTGGCGAGGAAAAAAACGAGTTCGGCTCGCATTATTTGTAGGTGGTGCTGTTTTCGGGGTGGAATTCGGTACTCGGATCGGGAAGAAAGAAAAAAAATTGTAAGATTTTTTGAGTCTTTTTTGGTTAGTTAATTAATTGGTTGTACTTTTGATTTCTCAATCGTTTAATGCATTTGCTTTTGCTGTTTGTTTGATTTGATCTTTTTGTTTCTCTTGAGCTTTCTTGATTAGCTTGTTACGAGTAAATGGTGTGATACTCTTGTTAATTTATGCATTTTTTCTCTACTTTTTTTATAAACTTTTTTTTTTTAGAAATGGGGTTTACAGATGAGGGAAATTTGCTGGCATTTGCCAATTTTCTGTACGATTATCTGTGCCATGGATTTTGTTAGTTTATTTCATTGATGGGATTTGATAATCTTTGAGTATGGTGACATGACAGCAATGATCTTTGGATTCCTGAAAAAAATGAAATCTTTGGCACTTAGGTGACAAATTTGCTACGTTCTCATTCAATTGATGGATTTGAAAGTCAATCTTTTACTATTATTTAATTTGAGTTTCAAATGAAATTTTTGCTTTTAAATTACATTTATGTGCTCCTAGAGTAGGATATGCTCAGTTTCTTTTGCCGAAATGTCTTCGGTTAATTTCGTGAGAAGATGCCCAACTTTTGTTTTTGTAAAAAAAAGAAAAAATGGTTGGATATTTTTTCTGATGGTCCTAAATGTATTTATTTTGTTTTAAGAGAAAACTTGTTCTTTCCTTTTAGTGATTTCATTTTTTTCAGGTTCTTGTTATTGTCTTTTGAAATATTTGCAGAGAAGATTTATTGTTCTTTTAAATATTTTTCAATGAATTCTGAGTTAGGACTCTGTAAGCTTTGAATTAACGCAATTATAGTTTATCTAGATTTGTGTATTTTTCTGTGTTGTTTCATATTTGATATATATTGCGACGTTGGCACACACCTAGATAACAACCACATGTAAATATTCAATATTTTCGATTCATGGTTTACATTATTTTTTAGTAGAAGTGCTTAAGTCACACAAATTCCTATATCACAACCTTCTAAGATTTCAAGATTATTTTCCCAATTGAAACATTGTTGCGATATCTGAAAATGGACATCCTTCAATGTTTTTTTTTCAATTTTCAAGCAGGCAAATGGGGAGAGATGTTGCAGGTTTACGTGTTGGCAATAAGCCCAATGCTATCAATGTGAAACCTAATGGTATGAAAGCCTCACCAGAAAGTGTTGAAACTGAGGACAGTGAGCCAGTGGGTCATGCTGCAAAAGACGACCTTCCAGAGAAAGTTGCGAAGGCCGAGACTCAGAAATCGAGTAATGAAAATTCAAGCTCGCCAGTAAAGCCTGTATTGGGTTCAGTCGTTAATGGGACAAATAATGCAAATTCTTTTGAGCCTATGACCCCTGGTGTGTTGGGTGAAACCAGTGATTCAGTTGCAAAATCTTCGCCGAAGTCTATTGACCTGCTATCTCCCGAGGCTGGTAAAAATTCACTGGTACGTGCATTATATGTACCTTGTACTTGTATCTCTTCCTTGTTCTTCCGACATTGAGAAGCTTGTGAATTTTATATGCTAGTCACCAGGGATATGCATTGCATGTCCACATATTCAATATTTTTACGTGGATGAAAATTATTTGTATGCAATTTAAATTTTGCGGTTTTGATATCATGTAACTAATTTTGGTTGTACATGATTGTCATGTTGAAATGGTTTCTCGTTGATATAGTATGCATTCATTTCATCTAACGCTTATTTTTAGTGATTCAAACAATGAATTTTTGTTAAAAGCCATTTCACTTTTGATATCATGCATAGGTCGCTGTTTTTAATCAGTGCTCAATTTAAAATCACTTCACCATTTTATTGCATGGTATACTCTACACTTCTTGAGAGATAGATGTCTCATGTTGTGAGTTTTAGAACTTAACACAAGTCTAAGATAGATAAAGATACTTAGTTGCATAGGAATTTGCATTTCGTTCTGATGTTGAACATTTTTTTCCAGCTCAACTCCCCGTTTACTTCAAGGCATCAACAACCTCATGACAAAAAATACCTCGATGATGATGATAATTGCTCCTTGGCTTCCTCGTATGTTTGATTTTCCTCGTTCTTTTCTTGCTCTCAAATATATCTCTCTTTTGCTGTCTTCTTGCAAAGTAAAATTTCCTTAAATTTGTGTAGCACTGCAACATCCCGAACAAGTAAATTCCAAGTCACAGTGCCAGTGGGCCCATCATTTGTATGTGCGGACCGTTTAGAGAGGCGCAAGGAGGTACTTATGATTGAGTGCTGCAGGATTTATGACTTTATTCTGTCATATATTCTCATTTATGTTTTCTGTCCTTTTAGCTAAAAAAATTCTTATATTTTCCTTCACTCCTCTTTAAGTTTTATTCTAAGTTGGATGAAAAGCATAAAGCTTTGGAACAAGAGAGAGTTGAATATGAAGCTAGAACCAGGGTATGGCTTTATGATTTAGTTTTTTTTTCTATCTTTTTTCTTTATTATTATTTACTAGGCTTTTCTTTTCAGCCGCAACCCACTATCCCTTCTATCTGCAAACTTTATTCATCGTTTTCTATCTTGATCTGTAAGTAGGAGGAAGAACAAGAGGCCATAAAGCAGCTGAGGAAGAGCATGGCATACAAGGCAAATCCAGTTCCTAGTTTTTATCGTGAAGGACCTCCCCGAAAAGTTGAGCTTAAAAAGGTGCTAATAAATCGATTTTCTTAAGTGGTTGGAATGAAGTGGCATACGCGTATGTGTGTGTGATATATATGATTCTCTATTGATTGTATTTCCTTCTTGTGCTTGTGATTTGAATCCATATCTAGACCTTTTCTCGTATGATTCTTTGTTTTACATCAACACGATGAATTTCTATGTTAAAATTCTTTATTGTGGTAGCAGAGCGAAGTTAAGTCTATAGTAGCATATTTGTGCAGATTACATTTTAATTTCTATGCACTACTAATACCCTTTCTCACATCTGTCAAAACCTTATGATATGAGCGCAAGGAAAAAAGGGAAGGCCTTGTCATGTTTCCAATTTTCTAATAGTAAATAATCTCCCAATTTTCTTATCGTCTTACCTACTCAGTCGCAAAATATTCTATTAATGCAGGTGCCTTTGACGCGTCCCAAGTCCCCAAATCTGACCCGTAGAAAGAGCTATGGTGATGAATCCAAATCAACTCCAGCCGAAAAGGGACTTCGTGGACAACCAACTCGTCACAGCGTAGGCATTTATGGAGAAGGTAAAGACTCTCCCTTTACTCCTAAAAGTAAGGATCGGATCAATGCACGTAAATCAAATGGAACCAGCAAATTCAAGGATCACCCTCAGCAACTGAAGGAGACGGCGGAAAATCCTCCTCTCAAAGAGCTGGGAAGCACAGAAACGGCCTGTTGAATCGTAATTTTCGTCAGTAGGCTTAGCTTTTACTTTTCATAATGATTCACAAAAAAATATGTTGGTGGAGAAGGCAACTTTCCTGCCAATGGTCAGTGAGTTGTCAAAATTTATGTCTAAATTGTGTTCTGTATATTTCATGTAATTTATAATGTTTTCACGTATTGAATACAATGGCTGCCTTTTGAACTGGACACTCATATCGCTTCTTGTATTGTGTACAAGGGTTGCTTTTTTGGTACATTTTTGCTTTGAATTTTCTTTTTCCTTCATATCCTGTAGATCTCCACAAAGAAAACTGATCAAAAATTGGAGAGAGCCGGCAAAATATGTACCTATGATGCATCGACACCACACAATCTAAACATGAGCAAGTTGTGGTGATATGTATATTTTTTAAAAAAATTTGTGTCGATAGAGCTGAGATACAAAGAAAAGTAATATTTTTTCGTGAACTAGTCGAGTTAATATATATGTTGCAGAACAGTAAACATTTTCATATTAGTTTATGCAATTAAGTAAAAAAAAAAATCCAAATAGGGGGGGTCAGTTAGAAATCTTTCCTATAAGTAGTCATGTATAACGCAAATAAACTCAAATCAATTATATCAATTACATCATTCAATATTTACATCTTGTTTTGATCTGACATTTCTCACTTGAGTGATTAAATACATTCCAACTTAGATACGATGCATGTAAACTCGAGTCATTAATTTTACCTTCAATCTTCTAATTTTTTTATAACGATGGAAATACAGTTATTACACTATAATATGCATTGAGTAAATCATTGATATCAGACAATAACTTATAAATCAGACTAGTCAATTAAATCTCGACCAATCAAATTGTGAAACGTTAACATGTTGTACCAATTAAGAGAGTAGCCAATCCTATTTCTCTTGCATAAAAGCTACCGAGTTAAATAACTTTTTGGGTAAATTTTAATTTTAATCTCAAGATTATAATTATTGTACGTATATTGGTACATGTATCAAGTACCGCGTAAATGTACACTACATATACCCGACCAAAACCACCCTCTCCCTTGCAAGCACTCATTTTTCCTCCATCTACACCAGCTCGGTATTTCGAAGCAAACCCATTTCTTCCGGCAATCTTTTTGGTCAGATTTATAATCTTTCCGATGAGGATTCGTGGCGTGAAACAAAGCCCAGCTGCAGATTGCTCGGCTATTTCTCGATCCACATCATCACGGTCTTCTTCTTCTTCATCTTCCTCATCTTCATCAGTGACGGCCACCCATTCTTTAGCTTCATCTCAGGATTCGTCCAATTCTTCTCCATTTTCACTAATCACCGCATCTTCGCGCTGTCCGGGCCTCGATCTGCTGGTTAAAGCCATTCACCAGATCACTGCCGGATCCGTCGTGGGCGTTCCCTACATTCAGCGACGCGTCACTATCAGAAGGAGGAGGAGGAGAATGAGTAGTTTAGACGGGTTTATTCATACTGGGATCGTGGGGGAAAAGGGCGTACAGGATGAGAAGAAAACGTGGATTGACACCAGGAAGACGAACAAGAAGAAGATCGGGCGGCGGACTGTTTACCAAATGGGTATGCAATTTTCTTGATTTTTATCTGTTGTCATGTAATATTGGGAGGGGAAATTTTAGATCTTAGATGGTGTGATCTAATATTTTAGACCAGTATAGATGTATGCTTTTTTCTGCTGTTGTTCTGAATGGGTCGTTCGTTTTCTTTTTGTAATGGATTTTATATAAGATCGGTTAAATTTGAAAAAAAAAAAACACATAAACTTGATATATTCTTTTTCGTGAATTGTGTTTCTTTAGAAACACAAACACTAAGAAGCTAATTGCGTTGTAAGTTAAGATTCATAAAAACTGTGTCATCTTTGTAAATCTGGACCTTTTCTTTCTCCGCTTTTGATTTTTTCAAGGTTAATGGTTTGTTTGTTGGAAGAAATCACAACTGTAGTAGAAATATGAAAAAGATTTTGGTTGTATTGAACTGGTTTTGGAAGAAGTTTCTTGATTTTAAATTTCTTTCCAAGAAAATGGAAGGTGGATTTTTCTTCGGGTCTTAGATGATTTTCTTAAACTCGGAAGATGGTCTTTCCCGGATCCATTTTATTTTCGTGTATTTAGCTTCAACGGATCATCAATCAGCTACTCTTTGCATAAAGTTTGAAGTTTGGAACTTGAATCATTAGTATATATCATATATCGAAGGTCTTGCCAGGATCATTTTATTTTATTTAGCTTCAACTGATCATCAATCAGCTGCTCTCTCTGAATTGAGTTTGGGTTCGAAAAGCTGAGATTTTATTTTATAAGCCTTGCAAGTCATGCTGCATCGAGTTTGGGTTTGTTTGATTATTCTGACTTAAAGGTTCATCAGAACTTTTAAGTTTATTTAACTGTCTTATTCGTTCTTGCTTCTATTTTCTTATTCATTATGAAAATAGGACCGCGATAAAAAAATACTAGCTCCATCCATAGATTCTCAGACTCGGTTTCTTAGAGCACACTTTGCAGCTAAAGATACTCTGTATTCTGATTCCTCATCTGGCCTCACAGTTACATGTTGCTGTTCTTCGACTACAACTTAATACTACTCAGCTCTTTCGAGTATCTTAATCAGTTCGTCATCACTGCACCGGCCTTTGGTTGTATAGATATGTGCGTGTCTGTATATATAAATGTATATGAGATCGTACTACCTGTTCATCCCTCCCTCCAGCTGAAACTCTTTCCGGGTAGTATTTAGCCGCAGTCAGACTGGGGTTCATACCTTTGTATTCCTCGCCAACCGAATTTCTAACGCAGCAGTTGATTGCTTGCGAAAGAGGTGGGATTCCAAAGTGTCTAAGGACCATGAGCAAGGGAAAATAAACAAACTTTCGGAAATCCACTATCCTAATCAAAACATCGATGCTCTCGATGGTTACAAAGGAAATGATGAATATTAGGGAAAAAGGCTACCGTCGGATTACTCCTTCCATTGACATTCCTGCTGAAAATCCTGTTGAAGTAATTGAAAATTCGATATGAAGTGATGAGTATGGAAATATAGTCAATTGATTATTCGTATAGAAGTCAATTTAAAGTTAAAAAAAAAAAATCTTAGTCAATCGAATTGAATGGCTCATGTACTAAACACAAATTCTTTTATTTTATTTTTTTGCCTCAAGATAAATTTTCTTCTGTTTAGCCGTATAGAAGTCGATTATTTGATATATAGCAGAAAGTTACACAGAATAGAGTCGTAGAGAGTTTTTCTTAACAATGAAAGGTGATTGTTAAATTAGAGAAGCTCCATAATCAAACGGCCTACTCTCCCATTAATGCTCTCAAATCATAATTTCTCACAAGACCAATATCTTCATACCCTTTAAATTTTGGTGAACAGAATCACTTTGATACCATCCGCCGCCGCCGGTGGCCCGGGGAGGTTCACCACCCTCGCCACGTACTCGAGGTGGTTGTCAAAACTCGCATTGTTCCACCATATGCATGTGTACATTTAGTTAGAATCTGAGTCGATGGGGGAGCTGAAAAACAATTCATCAATGAACATTATCATGTAGTCGTCATCATTATCCTCTACGAAAACGAGGGTTTGCAACTTCTGGAGGCGACCGCGAAGAAACGGCTGTCGAAACAACTCTCCATGTGCGAAATACCACGTGACATGGCGTGGGAGAGGCGCCGTCGTCAATTCCTGTGCCAAGATAGGCGTCAAAATGGGATAAACGACAATGTGATCACGGATGAGGACATGAATGGATTGAAGGGTTGCATAGAATTAGAGTTTGGGTTCAACGAAGAAGATAGTCAGAGGCTATGTCATTGGACCTTGGACCTTTACTTTGCTGTGAACAGGCAGTTTTCTACTAGTCCCATCTCAAGCCCAGGTAGCAGTGGTGGCTCCACCTCATCCTCCACGACATCCATCGGGGGCCGCTCGTCGTTGTTTGGGAGCATGACGAGCGATTCTGATTCATGGAAGATTTGCAGTCCTTGTATGTTCCAATTTATCTAGTTGTTTCACATATGAATTCATTCTTGGGTCAGTTCGATCATTAAAGGTCAATGATCATATCAGAATATTCCATGTTCCCTACATGGTTTTGAGAAACAATTTGATGTATTACTAGAGAATTATGAACCTTGTGAATGTACTAGACTGTTTTCGACGTGCTCTTCTGTTGAGCTTAAATCCTTATGATTTGGTTCCTTTTTTCTATGTCTATTTTCACATTTATCTTTCACATTGGAGTCTTTAGTCAGTTTATTTGGTTGACAAGAGTAGAGTTGGTGAAATAACTTGATGATGGAAAAGGTTTAGCGCAAACAGTAGCCGAATGTTAAGGATGCTAACCAACGAGGTGCTCTGCACTTTGCTGCAAGGGAGGGTCAAACTGAGATTTGCAAGTTCTTACTTGAGGAGTGTAATATTGATGTCGAACTGAGATTGATTTGCAAGGGAGGGTCAAACTGATTGATTTGACATCTATCATCTACTTCGACAATAAAATGCTATTCAAAGTTCCCGTGAATAGCATCTCTAAGTCCTGGTTATTACAAGCATCAGAGACATGGATATCCTGAGCTAAGGTGCAAGACGCAAGGTAGCCGTATGACTTGTGTGCATTCCCAAACCGAGATGAAAGGATAAATATTCTAGAAGTTCAACGAATCAATAAATTTGTTGCAGTGGAGTTCGATATAAGCAGAAATAAATACAAGTAAAACGAATATCATTTAACATGAATATAACAGACAACTAATATGAATAAAAGTCGTTGCATGAATATAACAGACAACTAAACGCGGAGCTTAGATAAATTAAAACAGGTCGGGGGTCTTAGACAGCGCCTCTTTTTCTCATTGAATAATGAAACATTAAACGAAGAAGAAATTTTTTTCAGCTTTTGATTAACTATGGATCAAATGTTTGAGAGGGAGGACGGGGCTTGTGTTAACTCCTAATAGGCTACTCAAACACAACTATTACCAGCCAATATAAATATATGCTAGGAGGATTCAAACGCAGAAATCACCACATAAAAGTAAGTGAGAGGAATAATGAAACTAACAACTAAACGAGCCAGTAAACATATTGAATTTGAAGGGGAAAAAAACAAAAAACATATTGCTATAGTTGATGCGTGTATTGAAGAATTGTGTCCCCATTACAGCGGTTCTGATAGCTCCTCCTCCACGGTCCTGAGTTCCTTCAGAAGGTGAGTGAGCGAGTATCTATTTGGTTTAATGATCCATGAAACCTGAAGTGCCCAAATTCAACAGAACAGATTCTAATGGTTGGGCCATTCACATCTGAGAGTATATTGATTTTCACATGACCAATGATCACCCACATCTGCAGTTTGTTTCCTTCAACATGGTACGCTGGTAATAATGAAGTTATCGGTTAATGACATTGAAGGCCAATCATCTATCAACCACTTGGCTGATTTTCTTTAGTTAATCTGAATCATTGGTTTGAAGAATCCGCCTTTGAAGCTCTTCAAGGTAACCTCTATAAATAGACTCAAACTTTCGCGGAGGCTTTTTTTCGATCTGTTCCAGAAGATCTCATGAAAAATTGCCATGGGAATTTCCAAGCTTTACTCATTAATTTCTTCATAAGTGGTTTAAAACACGTAACTTATCATGAATTATTTCTCTCCCAACCCACTTGCCTCATGGAATCCTTACCAACCAGCCCATATTATGATAGTTCAATGAGATCGCCGAGGTGAACTGTTATTGGCATCAATTTCTCCCCACCGCCACCTAACTTGTTATAGACAAAACCACTAACAGCTATTGCCCACCTCAATTGAGAGCTCCTAACAAATAGAACAAGAAATGAAGGGCTGGGGCAGGAAACAGTTAATACAAGGAAAAGAAGAATAGCATCTGTTTATGTAATTGTAGATGCCCTTCTAATGGTCACCTCATACACATTATATAATTCTGACATAGTGAAATCGTTAAAACCATCTATCAGGAAGAGAAATTGTAACCAAAAAGGAAATAAATCTTGATCAAAAACAAGTGCTTAGAAACTACAAAAACTCCATTACTTCAAGTGACAATCATCTATCCAATCTGGTGTCTTCCTTATTCTTTTGGGGCTTGTAATTAATGTGCAGAATATACTTGATTCTTATTTCGATTCAGCTCCAACGAAATGAGCATGGGTGTCAGTTGTATATGGATATTGTTTCCTAGCCTGTTTACGTGAGGCTGAATTTGTAAAAAGTTTAAAGGAAGAAAGCCAACTGCTCATGTCAGAATGAAAGACCTGTGTATTCCTCAGTTGACAATAAAACATAGCAAAACCAATTTTAATTGTCAGACCTTAAAAAGCATAAAAGTTAAAGAAAGACAAACAGAAGATCACCTTCTCAGCTAGCCCAAAAGACTCTCCTAAGTCCTATTCGATTTACACAAGATTTTTTCAGAAATAGTATTGCTTCGTTCAACTTCTCAGCACTTTGTCCTCAATTCCTATCATCCATCCATGTTAATTAAAAAAACAAGAAAGACAATACCATCTTGTTCTCGGTACTCAACATTCAACAAGACCAATTAAAACTCACAAATGCCACCAGCTAAACTAAATGCTATCACTTTGTTAAAACTGACCTCACCTGATCCAAGTTCCAACCAGACATCACACAATTCCTTAAAATCCAAAAAAATAATGAAATTAGATTATTTTTGTCATAAGATCCCTTAAATGCTAGTGGAGAAGAAAAGTCTACAAATCCTTATATCCCATACACATGCATCCAAATCCCAAACAAGATCAAATTTTCACCGCACATTAGAAATCAATCCACCTTGGGCCGCTTCACTTTCATCCAAGAACAAATCCTCCGTACCCCTAAGGACCGCGTGAACACCAGCAACAGCCACCCCAACAATCAAAGCCACAAGCACATTCAACCCCACCTGTGTAAACACCAATGTCACCACAGTGACCAAGCTCAGCACAACCAAAACGAGACGATCATCGACGATTCTGCCAAAAGCAACAATTGGTTCGTCTCGTAAGAAGTATAGGGAAATCCAGGCGACAAATACAGCCAAGAAAACAATCATTGAAATGGGATGGTAGATGAGGCTGCAGAACAGGATGATGAGGATGATGAGCGCGTAATTGACGCGGAAATGGTTGAGATTTTGGCGGAATCGTGACATTGCCTCGGCGTAAGAGTAGGGGAGGGAGAAGGCGGAGATGTCGAAGAAGACTCTCCATCGGCGGCGGGCGGCGTAGTAGGTGGAGGGCGAGGCTATGGGCATTTTTGGATTTGTATTTGAAAACAGGTGAAGTATTTTCTTTATTTGGGAAAAAAGAAACAACTTTTGATTGTTTTTTGTCTATAAACAGAAATATAATCATAATTTGTATACTTTTCTGTAATTTACTTGATAAAATTTTCGGGAAATTGGTCTTGCTGTCGATTTTTTTTGTGTTCAGTCTCTGGATATTTTTTTAGTACCACATTTTCATATGAAGTATACCACATTTTGTATGACATAGTACCACAATTTTATAGATAGAGAGTAAATCCAAAAAAATGTTTTGATTGAAAATTTTCACCAACTTCCCCTAAAATTTTTGGGAAAAAATTAATGAAAATATTTGTAATTTTAATCCAAATATTGACTGACTTCCGAAAACATAATTAATTAAAATTGAGCAATTTCATTTTTTAATTAGGAGAAATAATTATTACAATTTGATTCAAACTCGAAGTCTCATTTCGAACTTTAAATCTTGGTCAAATGAACTACAATTCATCGTTTCAATTATTTAAAATAGAAAGTTGATTTTATGAACTTCCGTTGGATTTATATCCTTTTATCCAACATCTGTTCTCGAAATTTCTTAAAGAGAAAATCTATAAGGTATTATTTAGGGAAAATTCGATGCTGCCCGTGCAGGCAGTGCCTGCACGGGCAGATCCATTTTCTGGCTCATTTTATTTTATTTTTTTAAAAAAATATTATTATTTACTAATTTTTATCTCACATAAATCAATAATTATTTATTTTAAATCAATCAAATCATTAGATTTAAATTATAATATTAGTTTTAATAAATAATATTACAAATATTTTCGAAAAAACAAAATGATAATATCAAATATAATGTTAATTATTTATTTTATTATTAAAAAATTTATTTATCTCCACATTATCTTATATTTCACTTCAAACAGCACATAAAAAGTTAAAAAAATAAATAAAAAGTAGAAGAAAAAACACTGTAAATTTAGAGCTCTAAAGAAACAAACCATATTAACTTATTTAGTTATACAAGTTTTACAGTATGCACACAACGTGTATTATAAGATATTTCGATCCTTAGTGAAGTATTCCAAGGGTCGAGCAAATTGAAATTACCCACATCCAACATTTTGATCACCACCACAAAGCACATTTGTACATGCTCTATCATTTTATACTGGCAAATAAAAGAAGAAATCAGCAGAATCACTGTTTTGCACAAGTCATTTTCTTGCATGAGTCATCATTATGATCACGCCGTACTCAAGCAGTCTTCCCATGTCCCATATTTTGAGCTGAAGGTTCCTCCTCCACTTTGCTGAGCGTATTCGGAAATAACAGCACGAGCACAGATATCCCAAGTCCTTGCTATCTCCCCGAGTGACATAGGTTGTGCCAGAGTTCGGAGAGATATACTAAATCTTGATTTGACCTTTCTGGATAGATCTTCATATTCTTTACTGGATAATAGACAAATTTGGAATTGATCATTCTCGAAATATCAGTGAAAACTCAAGTAAAATAGGCCGTCAAATCTATTTCAGAATACAGACCCCAAATTTTTTTTCCCACTGAGCACTTGTCGTTCCTTTCCCGATTGTTGACCAATCCCAAGGACACAGTAGACGACATATTTAGTAATTTTAAAAGCATTTATCTTAACTTCGATCATCACTTGTAATTTGGGGAACTCTAGCTATCATACCATGTCTAACAACCTTGTTTTCTGAGATCAATTGAAGCTAAATGCTTTCTTGGGAAATGGTCGAACGGACCTTTAAGATGGTTTCAAAAACACCTATTGCAAGGTATATTGACGCAGTTGCAGATTATGAACAGAGGAAAATATATCTCAAACTGTCACACAGCCCAGTAGCTTTGAACCAAGGTTTTACGTTTCACAACAAGCCGAGTTTGCTACATTTTTCCGGTATTCGAGTCAGGGGATTTTATAAACAACTCAGGGGAGATTGGATGCTTAATTACTGCTCATATATCCCATTCATACCATGTCACTACATCTAATATGCTAACGTGAGACTGAGCAATTCTTTTATAAAAAACTGGGATCTTCTAACACAAGCATATGCTTGAAATACTTTTAACTAACACGGTCATCTAATTTTCTTGATACATGCAAACAACATTAATGATTTTTGTTCACTATAAAAAGATTACAGCAATAAAGCCTTTTTGTTTGCTAAGTATGCAAAATGAATCCCATGACTTGCAGATGAAAAACATTAACCAATAATAACAGTATCAATGATAATGATGGATGATAAGAAATGAAAATGGACGGCCAAGCTACGACAAAAAAGTGCATACTCCATTGAATCCTCACCTGACTTCAACTGGAAACTTGTCCAAAAGTATAGGAGAGCAATTTGGATAGTTGTTGGGAACAAACAACCTTAAAGGTTGAATTGGTGACTGCATTTTTGTCAAAACAACAATGTAAATCAGGGACGCAAGTTAGGGAAATTGAAATTTAGTATATAAAAAAAGGGTCCACATGACATAAACGCTTACCATTCGTGCTGAAGCATATTGTGACTTCAGATTTGGACTCAGTGCCACAGCACTGAAAGAACACTTCACAATAGTTCCTCCACCACCTTCAGCCGCAACAGCAACTGCTGTTGGATCAACATCATCTTCACATATACATACCGCAGTATCTATAAGTCGTTGATTAATTTCATGCAACTCTTCTTCAAGTGCGTGGTTAGCCTACAAACATGATAAATATTGTCTTTATTAGAACCAATAATACTCTACCTGATAATAATAATAATGATGATAATGATGATGATGATATAATATAGTTTTAAAAGTATGTACAAAATTTCATGAAACATTGCACTTAAAATGAAAGAAGAAACATCAATGACTAGCAACACGGAGTTACTAACATAATTGTCAATTTTCACGAATCACAAGTAATATTTAGTTAATGAATGTTTTTATAGGTTGAAATTAAAGGCCAAGCCATAGTTGATCTCTTGGCAAACCATCCGCTGCCCCCTTCTCAGCCTTTACACTAAGTAGCATCATTGCAAGATCCATACCAACCATATCTACACGGAAGCATAATAATTTCGCAAAACCCCATTCAAAAATTTCATGGGAATATTTACCACCATGTGTTCGATTTATGTCACATTCATGAGCTACATTCGGTTTTTGATAACCTTGAAAATAACAAAAAGACGGAACACTATGCATTGCATGATAGCACAGCAAAATTGGGAAAGAATCTTAACTAAAATGCTAAGTTCAAATGTAAATTTTGCTGATCAATAGCTCCAGCACTGAAATAAAAAATAAATAAAAGTAAAAGTAGGAAACACCTCAATCCTTGGCCGCTTGACGCTCGATGCCCCAGTGGACTCTCCATCAGATTCACTTCCATTTATATGCCTGAAATTATCACTCACACTGCAGGTAGATGAAACATTGGATGGCATTGCACTTGTATAACGTCTCATTTTCTTGGTTCCACCGGGTCCATCTTGCGTAAAAAAGTTTCTGGCCTGAAGACGACATTTAGTCATAGCAACCAAATCTTCACCTACTGCAGCCCGTGATCCATTTCCTGGAGCAGATCCCGCAATTCTGTCAACCATACTGACAACTGAGCTGATGTCGCTAACAGAGGCACTCAGAGATTTTTGAGACATAGATTTCACCTGATAAAAAGAAAGAGCGTATATAATCAAATTTACGATAGGATGTGGAAATGAGGTTCATTCAAAAAATGGAGCAAGTGTCACAAAAGAAATTCCACAAACCACTTTGATTAAGCGTTCAAGTGGCTGTTCCACGACATTATTGTTTCCAGAAACAATGGTTGATGCAGCACCATGAGTGCCATCAGTGCTGGTGAATTCTGCAAGCAGAGGTGAGGCTGATATCCCAGGAGTCCCAATGGCAAGAGATTGGGCTGGTCCAGATGCTCCAGTAGTTGAATGTTGCACAATGCTTCCAGCATTTGACAGCGATGAAACACCAGGATTGATTTTCTCAGAATCCCCTGGCATGGGTGATGGAACCATGGAAGTTGAAGGAGATGGGACAATGAATGGTGAATTTGCTGATTGCAAAGGGGTTCCAGCTTTGACATGAGATGCCAGAAGATTCTGTTGGTCAGCTTGAGGTGAAGGATGATGACTAATCTGAGGGGATCCACCCTGAAGGACCTGAGGAGAAGAAATAGAGAACGGAGTTCCAGATTTTATTTGGGGGTGATATGATGGACGTTGGCCAGAGGAAGTATGTTGCTGGATAACTCCTGGTTTGCCACTTATATGGTGTCTCATTTTCATATCATTGGTGTCACTAATCTGATTAAGATGCATCATTTGCTGAGCAGTTAACTGTGAAGTTGACTGCTGAGTTGTTTGCTGCTGCTGCTGAATTAACTGTTGTCTATGCATATACTGTTGCTGCATCTGCCTCTGCTGATATTGCTGTTTTACTTGCTGTGTTTGAAAAATTTGTTGATCTGGTTTTATTTGATGGTGTTGGAGCATGTTAGAATTTGACTGTAAGGGATTCATATTTGACGGCATCGCTGATAACCCATTTTGTGATGATATTGAATTCATATTCATTTGATGTGCACCAGTTACCAAACTTTGTTGCAAAGAACTCACAGGTACTTGTTGAATTGAGTTGAAAGAATTTCCTTGTCCAGGTTCAACAATCGAGCCAGGCTGGAGCGTATCCATCATATTTTGACGAGAATTTGAGACAGCAGATACAGAAGACAGGAATTGTGCTGCAAGTTGTTCAGACTATTATGCTGTGCAGTCGTCACAGAATTCTGTCCATTCATTGGCTGCATCTGAGAATTCTGTCCATTCATTTGCTGCATCTGAGAATTCTGTCCATTATCAGGGATATGTATCTGAGACATTTGAGGTTGTGGCTGCTGAGACTGTTGCATAGCAGGCAAGTGAGGCTGGGGGATCTGCCCTGGCTGCAAAGAAGAAACAGGCTTCCGCGGCCTGTTCGAACTAAGAACATTGACAATCTGCTTCTCAACCCCAACAATCTTTTCCTTGTGAGAATGATTAACTTCATTCTTGTTAGTTTGCAGAAACATTAACAAACGTTCCAACATAAGCTTATAAAATCTGAGCTTGTCAAGTTGCTCATTCTTAGGCTGTTGAGGAAGGGAATCGTGCTGCAATGCACAAAATCATACAATATCATTAAAAGGGAAAACTAGGAAAGGTTGGGGGCTGGAGCAGAATGTGAGAAAATGATAAAATTGAGCTCATTAGATTTAGTTTTTTAGAAGCTAAAAAGCAAACAAAATGAAACCTTAGTCACCAGAAGAAATACCTAACAACGAACATTTATCATTTAGTTCAAGTCATTTTGGAGATAAACCAGTTTAAACATTGATCAAATAAAGCATAATGAGTAAAGGATAAATTGGCTACCTGCTGCAACTTAGCAGCCATTCTCTGGTACATCTCGTTTAATTCAGGAAAATACTTCTCATTCATGGTTTTGATCTGCAGACAAGTTTTAACAGTTTCAGATTCAAAATAAAAATGTTCAAGGGAGAAATAAAGAGGAAAAATGATATACAAATTATATGACGGGAGAAATAATGAGGAAACATGATATACCCTGTTAGTAAGATGGCAAGCACTAGCTCAAGGTACATACTTCACAGTTATTAAACACACACCAACACCCTTAGCCTAGTTTCAAGGCACAAGAGTGCGCACCATGTCAAGAATGGGAGCACCAATTAAATTATTATTTTTATCAAAATTTAGAAATATGGAGAAAGTTGTCGTATAGTATATAATATGTTACTGCAAAACCATTATACAACAATAAAAAAAATCTAAGTACAATAAATTTCAGTTAAAATACAAAATCATTTCATTCAAGACGCGCTTAAAACAATGCCCCGCCCTAGCATTATGCGCCTTGGCATGTCCCTAGGTGCAAAGGTTAGGAGTATGACATATTTTATACGTTATTCTACACCCACACACTCTTGTCACTAAAACACAATAATAACTAAGTTTTAAAAAATCATCTGTATCATACTACTGGGATAATCAATTGGCCAGGAAGAAAATCATAAATTGGAAAGATAAATATATAAATGCAGTACCTTTTGATAAACCTCCTCTTGCCAGTCACCAACATTAGCATTTCCAGTCCTGTGATGATGAATCTAAAGATGCTACAATGATGCACATTAGATATCTGAATTGGATTAAAGCAGAAAAGGCTTGTACATATGTCAGCAGTGCATGCGTGCACACATTTATCATGAAAAAAGAAGAAATATCCATACCCCAAATTTTTCTATGTTTTACAAAAAGTTGTGGACGTAACTCAACAATTTCTATTTAAATTTTATCCTCCATCTTCATTTTTCAAATAAGAATTCACATGCATGGATTACTTTACTTACTCTCAAAACAACATAAGAGTATTTTTGTTTTGAAATCAGCGACAGATCAGGCCTTGGCATTGATGCATTTCTTATCTTTTGTTTGTTGTTTGCTCTCGGTAGAGACTAGTTAATACTGATTCATGAAAAGGCATAAAATTCCTATTATATTGCTTTTATAACAATTTCCGGTTATTTTGTAGAGTAAGGGACTCTGAGCGATATTAAAAAAGGCAAAGCAAATAGGTCATTTAACAGAATACCATGTCAGGCAACAATGAACACGTATCAAAACACCTAACACCATACACTTACGTAGAGGCGCCTCTTGAATGATTCTTTGAGACTGTAACGACTGCTTCTGTTGATCAATAGTATTATGTGGTTGAAGCAAGGGACCAGACGTTTGAATCCTTTGCTGCATGTCTCTTTGCAATGAATTTGCCTGCTGGTGCAAGCCAAATTGCTGTTGCAGTTGACCTTGTTGTGACTGGATCTGTGACATAAGTTGCTGTTGAGGCGGCTGCGACTGCGACTGCGACTGCGACTGAAGAGCTTGGTTAGGTAACAAATTTGCCATGGTCTGTTGCATTTGTTGCTGCACTGAGACCTTGGATTGCTGCAACATGTGGACCGGCTGTGGATTAGGCTGCAAGCTGGCGCTACCATTCTGAATTCCAACCATTTGCTGTTGTTGAAAACCAGATAAATTAGTTTGAGAGCCTAATTGCTGCTGATGCACATTCTGGAGGTTATTCTGCTGCCCAGTTGACAGCTGCTGATGCATATTAGGAAGGTTATTCTGCTGATTAATTGTCTGTGGGGGTGGAAGGCTAGTGATATTGTTCTGCTGAGCCATAATCCTTTGCTGTTGATGTTGCTGCTGTGCATCAAGGGCATTGTTTTGCTGCCCAATCAGTTGATTCTGTTGCATGTTTGAAGCATTTGGCTGCTGCCCACTAAGCTGTTGCGGTTGGTGTTGCTGTGCAGTTAGAACTGAATGCTGAGGCAAAGAAGTTTGCTGTTGATGCATGACAGAAGGCTGCTGCTGCCTGAGGACTGATTGTGATTGCTGCTGAAGCATAGATTGAGTTGACTGTTGAAGAGACGGCTGCTGATTTTGATGAAGAGTGGATGAAGCTGATGACTGCCTCAAAGAAGGCTGCATAACAGCCTGCTGAGAGGATTGGAGCTGACCTGGTTGCAATAGGGTCTGCTGCTGCTGGATCTGAGCTTGCATAAGAGATTGTGGGACAGTTCCTTGTTGAAACTTTTGCTTCATAAGATGTTGTTGTAGCTGCTGGTTGTATGGATATTGCTGTGAATTTTGAGATTGTTGCTGTTGATCCTGTGATGCAACTTGTTGTTGCCTCCCCATCTGTCTCTGAGAGTTGGCAAACATATTGGATTGCATACTTTGCCCCATAGAATTCCCTACCACATTTTGAGTTACATTAGACATGTTCTGTATATTTTGCATGTTAGGATTCTGACTAGAAACATTAGGTACAGAGCCCTGAGACATGCCACCACCAGGAAGCTGGGCTCCAGTTGATGTGAGGTTATTCTGAATATTCTGGGACAATAGCTGTTGCCGCACTTGAGATTGATTGGAAACCATATTCATAGGTAGCGACTGCACCTGATTTTGCATTTGAGACTGCAATGTCTGAGAAGCTGGCAAAGTTGCAGGAAAAACACATGGACATTGTTATACTCACCATAACGAATCAAAAATGAAAGGAAAGAGGAGAGGTTGTGAATGTGAAGGCAGATCAAGAAATAAAAATAAAGCACCACTTCATAAGAAAGAAAACTAAAATCCGGATGCATTATATCCATTGATGTGATTTGTCAATACGCAACCCAGAGAGAAATGAATCACAAAGGATTACAAGCAGGAGATAGGCACTGATATTTACTCCATGAATAAAATAAGGAAAATAAAATTATATAAGAGAAAAGTGAAAACGCTTCTAAAATGGTAGTGCTTACAAAGAAATTTTAGGTGCAAAAAAACTGAAAAACAATCTAAAATTATTGACTTTAGGCATCATGACCGGAAAAACAATAAAATAGCAGACATGTAGCAGTGTCACAATTTTGCACTTCAAACAATCATGATTTGAACAGCTTTATCTGGTGTCAGGACATTTCATGCAACATATTGGAGCAAGAAACAAAAGTAGGGAATCTGAGAGAATTGCTCATTATTGATAATTTCCTAATTTTCATAATAATGGTACAAATATTTTTTATATGTTAAAATATTCCCCCTCGAACTGAAATATTATATTCAAAATTTTAAATTTTGGACCAAGATAAGACTACCTTATAGCTGTCTAATACTACAAAATAAGCACTAATTTATCAGCCTATCTCATAACAGTTAGTTCTAACAAAAGTGAAGTCTCTAAACAAAGAGAATATAAGGTCCAAATTCCCACGTGTACATGCTGAAAAACATCGACATGTCTTGAAAAAATGGCGAGTCTAGATTCATTCTATCCAGCAGCTAAGTTATCAGATGAAGAAAGATAGTTGCTAAAAGCTAATAATAAGTAACTGCACATAGTAAAGTTCATGCATTTCTATCACCTGGATCTTGGGGATTTTTGCTATTGCTTGCAGTATTGGGTTGAAGAGGATTGGTCATAGGATTTTGGGATTTAGTCTCCATTGTCAGCATCTTCAAAGATATCTTTCTTAAGTAATCTGACTGCAATAGTCGAGACAATTGTTTAAAATGACTACCAGAACTGATATCGTAATTAAGAGTCAGAAAAATAAAAATAGCAAATTTTAGGATAGCTAGTAGGCCAATGAAGGTACAATTGACAAATTTTCCATAAAGCATAGGTCAAAAATAAAGGCATGGACCAAAGTACCTGATTTGTTGCTGCTGTATAAATCTTTTCCTCAAACCTTACGGCTATTTTCTTAAGTTCCTGCAGTCCCTCTTGGCCAGAAAAAGGAAGATGCCGCTTTAAGGTTTCCATTCTATGCATTTTTAAATGTCAACGTCATCAGCTGATAGTTCACCAAATAAGAACAAAAAAATATTCTACAACTCTATTAGGCACAATAACCAAGAAAGCTTGGGAATTTCAGAGGGTCTGTTTGCAACATTCCAAGTTTTTCTCCATGCACAAGCAACAAGCTACAACTTGTTTTGGATGCCAATTCTAATAATACTAAAAAAATGCAATGCATTCCCATTGTCAATCCAAATTCTCCAGAATATTGAATGTTGAATTTGAAAATGCCCATGTTCAGAATTAGAAATAAAAAGGTTATGTTTCCCTCTAAAAATTCTCAATATTTTTTTTGATAGGAAACAATTATTTATTAAATAGATAATAACGTCTACACCAAGCGAATAAGGAATCCGCACATCAGAAATAAAATTAAAACAAGTTTACAAGGCCTTCTTCACGACCAAACATATTTCCAATCCCTAACTAAATCCGAAATACATAAAAAATTCTCAATATTTTGATTACTCCCTTCAATCCATTCAATGGATTCAAACCAATTTCAACCAAAAAAAAGGAAGGAAAAAAAACCAGCGGGGGCACTGATGCCATCCACAGCACTTTCTACTAATCAACAGCAACAACAATCAACAGCGACAAGAAAGGTTACAAAACAGTCCATTTATGCTCCGCCAATAGAACAGCATTGCTATTCACAGTTATGGCCAGAAAGAAAGAAGCTCCTTCAGATAAATCAACAATGCACATGAAAAAATCAGACATTTATGGGGCCAGAAAGATATCTACAATGTGTTTGCATTAAGTGGCAGAATAAACTCCACATAGGAGTAAGTGAATTACAGGCTGACAATGGAAGAATCATATCAGTTATTGATTGCCAAATTGTCGGTGCCTAAGTGTGTAAAAATAGTCTAAATATGTGTTGTGTTGCAAACAAAGATGTATTTTAAGTGATATGTCATTCAATACAGCTCAGGCGACGGTCCATTTCCGACATTGCAATAACACATATTCGCTTCAAGTTTGTAAGTCAAAACAGGCAAACAAAAGAGATGGAGAAAGAGACCGTGTTATTATGGCTCTTAAGTCTTAACATTGGATACAGAAAAACAGCAACTGGCATTATACTAGGATCTGTGTCTTGCCACAGCTTATGTTTTCTTTTAGTCTATCTTGAAACATGCCAGCTTTAATCGCACTCATAATCCAACATGAAAAATATATGGACAAAATGCAAAAGTAAATCAGATTCAAATTATTCAATTTATAATAAACATTCATTGAAGTTTGTTCTCATCGGAATCACCTACCAAACAAGTAAACCAATTTCCTCAAACTAGCAACTTTCAACCAACATGTCAAGAAGCTTCGAAAACAATTTCCTCTTGACACCTCATTCCCCTTACCACTTCTTTCAATAAATAAAAAATAAAAAACACTAGCAGCCTTGTCTTTCATCAGAAAAAAAAAGAGGCAATTCAACGAGCACTAATACAATTGCGAGTTTAGAATTTTGTGCGTGTGTGTGTGTGTGTGCGTGTGAATGTAGGTAATTAAAAAAACACCTACTGTATATAAAGTAAAGAAAATATAAAATGTTTGAGAATTTTACATCTTGTTAACAATTCTCTGTCTAGAATCCGGTTGAAGCTGACTCCTCCAGTCGCCGGCTTCCATTCCCGGAGGCACCACGGATTCGCTACTCATAGCTTGACCGGGAATCTGCATCTGGGCCTGGGCAGCCCGCCAATTATTGCTATCCATTCCTTTTTTTGTTACTTAAACGATTACCAAACAAAAAACCCACAAACTCTAATCACCAGTAATCGTTCCCACCAGGGCAAAACGATTCGTTTTTCAACGTGTGATAATTGTATCGAATAACAAAACAAGGGATATTATAATTACGAGAGGAAAATTCGAAACGTCGAGAAAATACAAGGCGGCCGGTAGAGCGAAATGATACTTAAATCAAGTTGAAACCACCAGAAGACGAGGTTTTCCACGGTCGTGATTGAAGGCAATTGAGGTCAATGGCGTGGGGATGTGGGGCTGATTGCGGACAAGGAAAATTTATGAACACAGCTAGGATTTGTTTGGATATAAAGAATTCAAAGTTCAGATTAGGTTTTTAAATGCAAACTCAACCAATTTTGAAAACAACCTTGTCATTATCAAACAAAGCCCAGATTTCTTCCGAAGTAATTTGGATTCTCGTCATGCGTGTTTATAATTGAATAATTATCTATATATTATACTTTTTAAAAAATTAAAATTAATGATTTATCCCTATTATCATACTAAAACATCTTGGAGTTACTCCATATTTTATATATAAAAAATCAAAACAAATTTTATCTTTTTAAATCGAACAACTCTTCTAAATTTATAATAATTTCGTGTTAATTATTTAATATTATTTGGTCAAATTAAAAATAATAATAATACATGCAACACGTGTGCATCTTTTACTATTTTTTCATTAAGTCTCTTATGTTAACTCGATCCATATTTACAAATACAAAAATCTTCTTTCTTTTTTTTTGCGAAAAAAGTAAGTTTTTTTAATAAATCGAGTCGAGTTGAATATCTGTCTCACAAAATTGAACAAAATTTCCTCAGAGTTTTGTGATATATATATATATTATATATATATATATATATATATATATAAAATCTTCTTTCTTTTTTTTTGCGAAAAAAGTAAGATTTTTTAACAAATCGAGTCGAGTTGAATATCTGTCTCACAAAATTGAACAAAATTTCCTCAGAGTTTTGTGATATATATATATATATATATATATATATATATATATATATATATATATAAAAATTAAGTAAGTATATTGTGAGATGATCTCACGAATATTTATTTATGAGGCGGGTCAATTCTGTTCATATTTGAAATAATAAGTGATAATGCTGGCATGCAAAAATTATTTTTTTTATGAGTGAACCGAATAAAATAATTTTCTTACAAAATTGACATTTAAGACCGTCTCACGAAAATTTTGTGCTAAAAATTAGACACGTTATTATGCATATATATACATGTGCCTAATGCATTTTATTTCTGATAAACATATGATTTATTTATTTAAGCAAAAAAATCATAGAATAAAATAAAGTTTAGAGTAAAACCTCTCAAGTCATATTCTCAAACAATGTGCTCACTTCACTAAAGTTCCTAAATATCCGTCGCCCATTTACTAAAGTAGTATAATCTAACTTCCATTATTAAATTATTCCCCACTTCAATATTTTAAGTAATTTTTTATTCAAACATAACTAATATATTTTTATTTTATTTTGCATCGATCGATAATTTTTAAAGAACAACTATATATTTTTCTACACAAATTATTTCTAATAATTTGATATGAATGCTTAAACATCCTTTTATATATAAGAAATCTAAATTTTATCATATTTCAGGTTAAGTTACGATCAGATTGAAAAATACGAAAAACACAACGTATAATTAAGTTTTAAGAAGATCACAAAATATCATATTATTTGGTATGATCATTTAATACAGATCATCTGTGATGTTTCGAAAATTAGAAGTCCACATGAACCACGTGAGTGCAAGTTATTAAATTTCTTATGCATTTTATTAAATGATTTTAATGCATGTTTATTTCATTAGATTGTGTTTTAATTCATAATTTAAGAATTTACATTATTTTAATAGTTATGTCTAGTGGATATACGTTAAAAAAGGATTTTCTTGAGTTTATGCTTACAGGCGAATATGTCGATGCGGGATCGAGGAAAAGATCGGCACGATTCTGGCAATTTTAAAATATTTTATTTATTTTATTAAGAAAAGGATGGAGTATTTAAATAATTTATTAATTTAGTAATTTAAGAGCCTAATTAAATTATTTAAATGATTAATTGATTTTAAATTTTTAGAGTTGTAGCATTTGTGCATCTTATTTAAAGTTAAAAATTTATAGTGGGTTAATCTGGGTTTTATTTTAAAGTAGTAGTAGTTAAAATTTTTTTTAAATATATTTTAATCAGCACACACATGACTCACACCACCAATATTTACCACCATATACACGTACACATATGCAACAAAACACACATATTGTATACTTTTGACTAAAGTGGAATGAAAACTCTTTTGCATAATCTTTTCTCCATTTCTTATCATCCTATACGTAGCTTTTCTGGAATTCAGCAGCAATTATAATTTTATTCAAAGAAAATCAGCCGTTCGTCCCGATCGTCTATCTTTCGGTATGCGTACGGTTTTTTAAAATCAAAGCCGTATTCTGTTAGCAAAACATTTGTGTTGAGTTGTTTTAAGCATAAAATGATATACTGTAGATTACAAGAAATGTATGAAATGTTTGAACGTCCGAAATTCCTGTTTGTGTCTTCAAAAACTCAATTTTCGGTACTATTTAGAGAAAATTCTACAAAAACGTAGTTTTTCGATAGTTCGATATAAAAATTCGAGTTATTTAGATTAAAAATGAGTGAGTTATGGTGTTTTTAGTATGACTGCTCAAATTAAATCCGAAAACTCATGTTTTGATGTTCTTTCGAAAACTGCAATTTTTCGGTATATATTTTGAGAAAACTTTCAACTACAAAAACGTAGATCTTTTTGATACGTTTGATTTGATATAAAATTTGAGTTATTTAGATTAAAAACGAGTGAGTTATGATGTTTTTCGTATGACTGCTCAAATCGTGTTTCAAGAAAGTTATGAATTTTAATGTGTTCTTGAAGTTTTTATGTTGCAGGCTTTGTTGGGGATCGATGGGTGATCGTTGCTGCATATAAGAAAGTTAGTAATGATGTTTAGAGTATTTTTGAGGTTTCGATTCATGTCGTTAAGAGTTTGAATTATTAAGAAGTCGTAAGAAATAAACTTTAATATAAATGACAGTATTTTTGGGTCGTATAAATTGTAGGGTGATTATAAAAGTTTAGTTCATTGTTATGGTGTCCTAGAATGGTCTCATAGTGTTGAATCTTGATGCATTATGTGCTAATTGGGAGAATAGACATGTCATAAAATTTTCATCAAATAATTCGTTGGGTAGACGGACACGGACCCGGAGACGGAGGTTAGCACGGGGTTCGTGCCTTCTCATTTCTTCGACACATGTTTAAACGCACAGACACGGACCCCTACACGGACCTAGGGACGGGGTCCGTGCCCTTTCTTTTACATGACACATATGAGGCAGTACCTACACGGACCCGGAGCCTGACCTGGGTACGGGGTCCGTGTAGCTTCAGTTTTTGGGATAAATATTTTATCACTTAAGGTTTGGTTTGAGGTTTTATGCTATGATTTAACATTGATGTTTTACAAGGTCAAGTGGTGAGAAATTATAGAATGTTCTAAGAATTTATTTAGCTTGAGATTAAGCATGACTTTTACGTTTAAGTTGTACACGTTAAGCTTATGAATTCATGTTAGTATGTTGCAGCAACGACACGATTGACATCCAACGAATCCCTCAGCGCCAAGTAGTATGTATGACGTGCAAAGAAAATATTTGAAGTTTTTGAGGTATGCTAAATGTCTTGTGACCAAAAGTGAATGGGTTTGGAAGTCGGTGAACGTGGCCGAGGACCTCTCCACCCCGTTAAAGTATGAACGGGTTTGAAGTTAGGATTGGAAAGCGTTAAATTATGAACGGGGACCAATCCGCCCGTTAAATTATGAACGGGTTAGATCGTGGTTGTGAAGCGTTAAATTATGAACGTGGATCAACTGGCCTGTTAAATTATGAACAAGGATCTCATGTATGTGGCAGTGGATACGTCCCTGTCAGCCCAGTACTGTGGTTTGTCTGATCAGATATTTATTATGTTAAGGGTCACTTGCTTTGAAACATCCTCTACGAAAATGATGAAGTTACGTATGTTCAAGTATGTTCAAGTATGCAGTATGTTTATGAAAGTTTATGATGATGGCACGTCAGAGTATGTATGTACGTATGTTCAAAGTCATTATGCAAAGTTCAAAGTTATTATGCAAAGTTCAAGCTATTATTCAAGTTCAAGTTTCAAAGTATGTATGTTCAAGTTTTAAGGTTATTATGAAAGTTTTAAATTTATTATGCAAGTTTCAAGTTTATTATGCAAGTTCAAGTTTTAAGTTATGTATGTTCTATTTTTAAGTTGCATGCGATTTTATTATGTAGTACTCGTTATTCCAGTTTATACGTGTTGAGTCTTTAGACTCACTAGACTTGATCGATGCAGGTGAGTATGTTGAGGAGGAGACATGAGGTGGCGATCAAGGGGCAGGCTTGGACTGAGCGGAAGGCTAAACCCGAGGACCACTATGTTTATGTTTTATGAAAACTTTAAAATATTATGTTTTTATGTTATATGTGAAATGATTTGAAATAAGTACTTTGTTGGAAAATATTAGTTGGGAATGTTGATTTTAATATTATTAAGTTAAATGACAAGTGACGACCGTATGAAATTTTATGTTTAAGAAAATTTTAATTTTTCCGCAAATTTTGAAGTAGTAAAAGTACGGTACGTTACATCATCGATACACGACTGACCGACGATTTCGGTTGGGAATAAATCTAGCAAGCGGACTAGGTCAAATAATAATATTTGGAGATGAGTCCAGGTATCGTACCCACAGAGATCGATGTTTAATTACTAGAATATGAAATATTTTTCCTAATTTAGGCTAATAAAGTCAATTGAGGGCAGATAGATTAATCAAAACTAAATCAAACAATTTAAATAAATTAACTAAAGCAAAAAATCCAAACTATTAATTTAGACAAAAATTCAAATTATTTTAAAACGACTAAGGCGCACAACGGTACCGAGACAAACTTATAATCTATGTGTCAAATTTAAATTCAATAAATTAATTATTTAATTCACGAAGGAATTTCCAAAATTATTTATTAAACGATTCCTCGAATTAAAAACCTAATTAAATCTAACAGTCCAATTATTCATAACTGAATTTAATTAGATTCAACCGCATTAGATCGCTGTGAAATTCCAGTTTTTCAACCTAAAGTCGCACACTGAAATCGAATACTATTTCTAGTCAATTTAACCATGTGTTGATTGATGTGTGAAGCAAATATTAATTTATCGCCTTCCGGTTTTAGATTAACCAGCAAATATTCTATTTATTTGGCCAGATTAAAAGAACACATGATAAATGACATCAATCAATGAATAAAATAAATAATCTAATTGAATCAAACTCAAAACATCAAAAAATAATATGTCTCGGCCCTATCATGGCCTTAGTCTATAAAAATCTACTCCATAAACTTAAAATAAAATTGCAATTCACTGTTTAAATTCAATGCAGAAAACATGATTAAGAAGGAATGGAAAGAGATTCTCTGTAATTTGTAGCGTGTGAGGAATTCCTCGCTGGTTTTGCCTTCCTTCTTCCTCCTCTTTTTTCTTCTTCCGCGCTGTTCTCCTATTCCGTCCGTTGATCCTTTCTTCTGTTATCGGCTACCTTCCTCTGTACGCTTCTGCCTTTTTATTCTTCTCAAATAGGCCTCTCCTTTAATTCTTTTTAAGTCCATATCAAGTTTTTACCTTGTAAATAAATTGTAGATTTTATTTTCAAAGATTAGACTTCATCTTTATCAAGAACTTCAATAATATCAATATAATAAAATAAAAATATTTTATTTCCTTTCTTTTAGTATTTTTTCTTTTGAAGTCTTGTAAATATATTTATTTCCAAATTTAATCATTTTTCATCTTTTATTTAAATCTACAATTATTATTCAATTAAGCACATTATTAAGGATAAAAAGTCTAGATAAGCACAAATAAAATCCCTGAATCTCTATAACATTTGGCTTATCAACGACCAAACCACGAGGTAACATATGATCTCACACACGATCTCTCTCAAAAGAATCATAGGCGATATTTTGACATGTTGTAATCAACTCATAATGACACTTGAGCATAACATAACTTTTTACTGTGATTTAACGAAAGTTTCATATCAAATCACATATTTCAGATTACAAGAATAATATGGATGCAAATGGGACTAAAGGAATATTAAAAGCACGTTCTAAATAAAAAAAAGCATAAACAAATAAGAATAAGCCATGGCTTGATACTCAAGCTCAAAAGAACAAATATGAAGTATCTGGTCTTCAAAGAGAAAATAGGAAACAAAGCACATAGAATAAAAGGTTCAGTGTCAGCTAGTACATACAAATATCGTCACTGCAAGTTTAGATTTTCGGAAAGTCTTTTTTTGGATGAACAACGATTAGTTGTTAAATGCCAAAAAACAAGATAAACATATTTATCACTAAATTGATATTGGTCTTATAAAATTGATTAGTGAGACCGTCTCATATGATTTTTTATATTTGTACAAATTCGTTTCGGTTTCCTATTTTAATTTAATTTATCTAACGCACTTTCCCGTCTTCCCTCAATTGGCTTGCTCCACACTCAGAAAAAAAGGTTAAAAATAATAAGTGATTTTCTTGCTATTTCATTTTATTACTTTTTAGGAGAATTTAAAACATTTTAAAAATCTTAATTTAAGAAAACACTTTTGAAAGCAAAATATTATTGTAGCCAAAAGCAAAAACCCAAAAAGTTTGCTTTTTCTAGGTTCCTTTTGTCCCCAAACGATTACCTCCTACTGATCGTGGGCGATAGCTGTTTAAATCCGGCGAAGAATGCAGCAGGTGAGTGAATTCATTGAAATCGGTCGCACATATTCTTTTTTTTTTTTTGTCTGTACTGAGTACGATTTTTTTGTAAAATCATGAAAAAAAGGCTGGATCTTCAGGGTCGGAAGTGGAGGTGACCTGGGAAGATCAGCAGAATATCAACAAGTTTGGGAGATTGAACAATCGGCTTCATGAGTTGGACGATGAAATCAGGACTGCCAAGGTTATTTTTACTCTCATTTCTCATCTATCTTAGCTCATCCTGTTGTATATTCGATTTTTAGGATTTCATCGGAAACATTGAATAAAAAAGGTCTATGAGCTAGCATTTGAATTTTTTAAATTTGCCCAGTTTTAGAATCACTCGACCAATCCCGCAATTTGAAATTAGTCTTTTGGTCTTAGGTGCACCTAATAATTTTTTGACTGAGGCCAAGGAGGGGAGTGGTAGAAACTTGTGTTTTTAACAAACTGTACAGAAAATGTGATTTTTTTTTCTTGAATTTAAAGGAGCTTATCGTCCTCTACCCCTGTTTACGGCCAGAAACATGTAGTTGGATGTAACATTTTGCTCCTGGCTCTTTGATGCAGACAAGTATTTGCTCATAACCTTGGTCTGTTTATTATCCTTGTCAGGAAGAATGCATATTCATTCTGTAGGAAGTTCTGAAACTCGGAGAGACTATTATACAAAAACTCCACTGGATATAACATTTTCTTAATGCACAAATGTCTTGGTTGTGATTGTATGGTATTCTATTTGTTTTATGGCTAACAAACAGTATTTGATTAGACAGTCTGATAGTTGGTCGCAAGCATATGCCCTCCTGGAATTGAACTTTGAAGTTCTAGCTTTGTTTCACTGTGTCGTCGTAATAGTCCTGTATCTTTATAAGCTTTTAGTTATTGTAAATATAAAATAGAATACTGTTTCTTTCTTAAGTTACAATCCGTTCGGGAATATCTTTTCCCAGAAGGAGTTCGACCATTGTATTTTTGGGCATCTTTTTTACATAGCCCTGGACTAGTGTATCCCAAAAAATGTTGGGTTTTTATATTCTCTTTCAGCATCACAAAAAATGTTGGTTTTTTATATTCTCTTTCTGTCTTTCTCCTTGACTTCTGCCTTACCCATTAAGACATTGGTTTTCCTTATTAGTTATGGCCTAGTTATTTCCTCGGAATATTTTCATAAAGTTAGGAACTTAGAAAGAGGATAGTGGGGAACATAAATACAGGATGAAGTAGCATGATCTTTAATTGCAAATATATCCGTTGTGCATTACATGTGGGGTCTCTTATAAGTCCATACTCCTGGGTCTTTTGCGAAAAAAACATAACCCAATAAATAAGAGCTTCTGCAGGATGATTATGAGTATGTTCAACAAATCATATATGAATTTAATCAAGGTTTTGTTAAAAGCTGTAAGAACTGGTGCTGTCATTTATCTTGTCAATGGTAGCTTATGCCCCTACCTCGGTGACCTTTGCTAGAGAAAGGCTTCATATATGATTTGTTGAACACATTCTTACCGTCATTTGGCATATAAGCTAATGCCCATCAAGATAAGAAAGAAAAGGAATTAAGAAAAGAAAGAAAATTACCCCAACGGATGACTTTGACCAAAAAGCACAATGTCTGTGGCGTTTAGTTTTGCATTCAGGCAATATTGTTTTAGATTTGTTATTTTGTAATCCGATTCTCATAATTTTTGGATTGGGAAATAAGCTTTGGTGAGGATATATAGGATGAGAGAGAGAGAGAGAGAGAGAGAGAGAGAGAGAGAGAGAGAGAGAGAGAGAGAGAGAGAGAGAGAGAGAGAGAGCAATGTTTTGTACGATCACGTGCTAGGAACATTGTTTCATACGATGTTTTTTGTATGTAACAAATGATGCATTTTCTTAAAAAAAATTAAAATTAATTTCGGTTACGTGTAGTTCATTTACAAAGTGTTCTGCCAACTCATTTTTGGTTTCATAGCACTTCTACCCCAAGTGAGTTTTATCTTGGCGAAGTTCCCAAGTCTCAGTTGTTGTTCACTTTGGGTTTCTGATTCCCCATATGTGTCGATCTTTGCCAGGAAGCAAATGAAAATCTCGAGGATGCAAGCAATGAGTTGATTCTCACCGATGAGGAGATTGTGCGATTCCAAATAGGGGAGGTGTTCGCGCATGTGCCCAAAGAAGAAGTCGAGGACAGAATTGAGAAGATGAAAGAGGTGACCAGCAACAACTTGGAGAAACTAGAGGCAGAGAAGGAACTTATAATCAAACAAATGGCAGAGTTGAAGAGGATTTTGTATGGGAAATTTAAGGATTCTATCAATCTCGAGGAGGATTGAGTCGAGTACTTCGTGTCCTATCACATGCTACACGGGCCTCATGAAGATCTTCGGAACATGAAAGTTGTATGGAGTCCTAGCCGCAATGTGTGTTTGTTTGAATCCAAAGCTTTGAGAATTCTTGTATGTCTCATTTACTTCAAATTTTACTTTCTCCACCAATACCTGTCGTTTATTTTTGGATGACTCGAGTAGATTTGAAGTCTTGACTTAGTTGCGGCTATAACTTTTATTTATTTTCTTAGGTTCCTTTCATTCATATTTTTTTATATAAGCCCTCACATCAAGATAAGTATTATCATGTTAACAATGAGTATGACTAGTAGCATTCGGTAAATTTGCTTCACATAAAGAAGATTTCAAGGTTTCAAAAAATAATAATAATAAAGAAGATATTAAAATACGTGGGATAACTACATAACGTATTATATTCTTCAGACGACATGCAATATAGATTTTTATATGTGAGATGAATTGAGTCGATCTATAATTATCATGAGAAGCAACATTGTTGACATAAAAAATGATATTTTTGACTATTGATACGAGTCGGATATTCGTATCACAAAATTGACACATGAGATGATCTCACAAATATTAGACAAATACTGTTATAAATTTATTTTAATTTTTTTATTGAGTTGAAAGTGTAGATATTTATAATTGAGTTTGAACTCAATATTTCTCTTAAATTTTAGATACAGCGGGGAAAAAACTCACTTCATATTAAGCAGGAGTACAATGCCTCGTTTTGAAATTGTCGAAAATGAATAAAATGTGGTCTATAAATGGTTATTTATTTATGTTTGTGAAATAAATAAAATATAAAAATAAGAAGTTTTTTTTTTAAAAATATATATATATATATATTAAGGATAGAGGGTGGAGGGGGAGAGTCCGAGAGACATGGATAGGGTGTTTTCCGTAGATGACATAGCTGACCACTTCTGGTCCCCCCACCAGCCGCCGATTTCCCTCCACGATGAGGAGCACCACTACCACCCCGCCGCCGCGTCATCCTCATCGGAGGCGATGCGGATGAATCGCAGCCCATCCGAATGGGCGTTCCAGCGTTTCCTGCAGGAGTCCGCCGCGCCTGATCACACCGCTGCCCCCAATCCGAAAGAAGACGATGTTGTCGAGATCAAATCCAATAAAAGTTTAGACGGGATCCCGAATCCCAATATTCCCGTAGATTCGGAGGAGTATCAGACATTTCTTAAAAGTCGCCTCGAGCTGGCGTGCGCCGCCGTAGCTTTGACCCGGGTACGACGTCACCTTCGTAATTATTAATCTATTTCCCTTTTGTTTTATTAAAAGAATAAGATTTAGGAGTTTTATGTGTTGCTTATGAATTGATTTCAGCTGGTCATTGACTATATTTTCTCGTTTATTCCATTTGCTTAACAGCCGTCTGTTGTACATCTTGGGGCTTTATGAGTTTGTGAATCTCGAGTTATATACGATCCTCAGGAAGTAGTTAAGATGCTAAGAATTGAATCCGTTAGTTTTATGCCACTTGCTTTTCCATTGAACTTTGTTTGTGCACTACAGTTCTACCTTCTTAGATATTCTCAAATTTTGATTTCTGTGTATTGGAGCCAAATTATGAGTGTGTTTGGATCTAAAATTCATAAAGCCCCAAATCTTTAATCCAAACACGTGCATAATATTCCATTTATCTGCTTACAGTCAAATTTGGCTGTGAATACACAAAAATCAAATTTTGAGAATATCTAAGATGGGATAAAGGTAGAGCACAAACAAATTTAAATGGAAAAACACTGTACTATGACTTTAATGTTTAGTTTTTGAAATAAAAAAATTGGACTTTGCATCGTAAATTGATTTATTTATTTAGGCCGCTAATGGCAAGGCTCAAGAATCTGCAATCACAGGACGTTACAACAGTTCTCAGGCCTTTAATGCATCCCAACCGGGTTCTCATGTTAATCACGAAGGTCAGCATGAAATAGTTCTCTCAGAGTTTTATAATTCCATGTGCAAGGAGGTACAATGATGTTGGTGGAGATGTGTATACTTTTATTAAAAAACTTTAACCTGTATTTGGACTAGTTAATCATTTCGTGAATATGGAATGTGTATAAGGATTCTCAGTTGGTTGGTGTTTTGTAAAATCGAGGCTGTTGTCTATTTAAATTACTGTGAGGTATGATTCTATTTTGTGAGATTGTCCTTTGAATACTGCTTCGGCATTGAATGTGATTCAGATCGTCATTTGGTCATTCAGAAATTATCTGGTGTCTAATCAACATAGCTAAATGAAGGAAAAACCTTCCAGCTTACATATCCAAACTACCTGTGCACTTGTTTTCTAGTGCCTTACGGACACCAAGTGATTAATTCCTCTACTTGCATATAATATGGAAACGGGAGGTGCCTTTCAGCCCAATCTCAATACTTAAGCAGTAGAAATCATGAAGTTCGGCACCTAGATTCAAATGTGCATCCAATATTGCCACAAAGTTTGGCATCTAGATTCACGCTTGCATCCAATATTCATACAAAGTTCGACACCTAGATTCACACTTGCATCCGATATCCACACATTGTTTTGGCGCCTAAAAAATTAGAGAATCTGAATACGTTTTGAAAATCAGATGTAAATGCTGTCAAAAAATGTAATCATGAGGTTTAAATGTTTGACTACTGAATGAAGCATCTGAGATCACTACTCCAATTCATGCAACATGGCACAATATTGTCTTTGAGTTGTTGGGCAATTTGTTCATCTGCTACTTGATAAAAGTATGCCCTCTGTAGCGAGTGGACAAGATTCTTCAAAGCTATGTGACAAGGAAGACAGTGGACCGGTTGGCGCACCTGCCCCATCTTCAACGTCTAAGAAATCTGGGGTCCAGGTTAAGTCAACAAGTAGTGGGTCTTCAGGGGAACAATCAGATGATGATGAAGCCGAGGGAGAAACTGAAACAACTCAGAATATGGACCCTACCGATGCGAAGCGCGTAAGAAGGTGAGCCTACTTTTATTGTTGTTTGGTGGTTTACTTAAAAATAAAGTCGAATTTCATTTGTGCTTTCCCTTAGCTCTTCTTCTTTTAGAGTTTGCACCAATATAGCTTTGCTGCTTAAATGTGCAAGTTTGAGAAAACCGTTTGTTAGTATATTAAATATTTTTGTTGCATTATGTTTGAACTTTGGGCATGGCAGCGGAACTGAATTTCTAAATACTTTCTAATTTCGAGGTGCTCATTAAAAAACCATCTAATAGTTCTTCTTCAAGTAGTGGCGAGATGTTAAAAATAGTTATAAAAGAACTTTTGATTCATTTATGAACCAGGATGAGAACGGCTAAGTTATTAGAATTTTTTTTATCTCAAGCATGTTGAAGGTCGTATCATAGTTAGCTCATAGCTGAGCTTGCTAGCAGGTCCTTGATTACCTAACCAAAAATCAAATACACAAAAATTACCAAGTTAAGTTGAAACTATATTGGTCGCCCTATAAAATGATCCATTCCTAGTGCGGATTATTTGAGAATAAAAACATATTGTTTCAAATCAGCTGATCAAAAAACCGAGCTCCCAGTTCATTAATTATTTTAATTATTGTGCTGTTCAGAATGCTTTCAAACCGAGAATCAGCTAGACGCTCAAGAAGGAGGAAGCAGGCCCATTTGACTGAGCTGGAGACACAAGTACAGTCACCTCTCTTTTTTAATCTATATTTAAAATCTCCTCCCATTAATTTCTTGCTCCTTCTTAGGTCGGCCAGTTAAGAGTTGAAAACTCCTCGTTGCTGAAACGCCTCACGGATATTGGCCAGAAGTATAATGAAGCAGCTGTAGACAACAGAGTTCTGAAAGCTGACGTTGAGACTCTGAGGGCAAAGGTTACTTAATTATATCTATGGATTTCTCAATTTCAAATACTATAAGAGCCTTTAAATTAGAGATTACTTAATTTTTTGAAAGAAATATAAAATAACATTGCAATCAAATATAAATTATCATGGCATTGTCAGCGAGTAAACTAATGCTATCAGAATAGTAAATTTTCTAGAACATTCATTAAATGTGCGGCATTGAATATTTTTTTCTAAATATGAAGCCTGTAAAAATAAAATTTTCTAGAATCCTTGGCGCTTCAAAAGCTTTTCAACTTGGCTCGACCTCAGAAGCTGCCATCCCTGCATTAATTATTCCCTAGATAATTAGCATTTTAGAAGAACCTCAAATTCAGGGCCTCGATCCTTATTTTTCGACATTTTTACTCATTTTTTGTAATTGGATTTGCTTTTAGTGGAAATTCTCTATTACAGGGATTTAAGGCTTAACTAAACTACACGTACATTTCACTTTCATCTTACTATTCTTTTTACAGGTGAAAATGGCTGAAGAGACCGTTAAAAGAGTTACTGGATTGAATCCACTTTTCCATGGCATGTCTGAAATTTCTTCAATGGGCATGCCGTCTTTTGTGAGTAGCCCTTCCGACACATCAGCTGACGCGGCTGTACCAGTGCAAGATGATCCAAAACCACACTACTATCATGCCCCTCCAAACAATCATTTAACAACAGCTCAAGATCTTAGAATTCAAAATGGTTCGATGGATAATCCGGTGGTGGAGAATTCACGACAGAGTGCAGCAGAAGCAGTTGGGGCAAACAAGATTGGAAGAAGCGTTTCTATGCAGAGAGTGGCTAGCTTGGAACATCTGCAGAAGCGGATTCGTTGGGGAGGAGCCGGTTCCTCTGGAACTCAGGGCACTGGAGAGAAATGAAGCTTTGTTGAAGATCTTGACTCAAGGTCTTTCATGATTAATCCATTTGTGCAACCGAAGTTACATTTATGTATAAATTCTTTGGGACAAAACTCATTCTTGTCTTCCAACCTTTTGTATGTGAAGTGACTGATGCAACTCATTCAAAGTTGTAAGTTTCTTAGAAGGTGGTATCTTTTTACTTGCTGTGGTTCATTGTATTGTTTGCGTTCTTTATTAGTAGAAAAAATGGCGAGAACTGTTAATTGTCCCACATCGGTTAGATAAATAATCTGAGAGTTGCATATATGGACTTGGACAATCCTCTCCCTTTGAGCTAACTTTTGAGGTTGAGTTAGGTTTAAGTTCCAATCTTAACATGATATCAAAGCCCGATTTTCACCGTTATGTGTTGGAGTGTCTATAATTAGACCACCAGTTCTGCCCATAATTGGATCATTTGTAAACTCCACGCTCTAGATGTTCATTTCTGGGACGTGAGAGGGGTGTGTTAATTGTCTCACATCGGTTGGATAAATAATCTGGGAGTTGCATATATGGCCTTGGACAATCCTCTCCCCTTGAGCTAGCTTTTGGAGTTGAGTTAGGTGCAAGTTCCAATCTTTAAATCCGTGGAAAATAATCATTACATTCCAATAGTCCAAGTTCTTATACAGTTGGTGGCATGATAAACCTGATTTTTTATGATTATTGCTGGTTCTTAATTTCTTATGTAAACTGGATCAAAAGTAGTAGTCTTTTTCAAAACTTTTTAATGTACTCTTCTAATTGAAGTTCAACCACATAAATTTATGGTTACCCTGGCAAGTGACAACTTCTTGTGGTTTGCATGAACAAATTTTGTACTAAAAGTGGTTTGATAACTGTGGATTTTACCACAGATGGTTATGTAATGTTGTATATAGGATGGCTAGATGTGGAAGCCATAAAATTTATGTGGAGATAGATCCATTCTTGTATGGAATAATGTTCGAAGTGTTGAATAACTGCAATATCTGGTTCGTCTAAAACATCTTTTCTTGTTTTTCAGACATGCTCAAATGTCAATATTTCTATAGCGGAACAACACTCTTGCACATTTCTGCTGATAGTGACAACCCATAAATTATAATGAGCACTCTCCTCAACTCTTGAATATTACCAACTGCAGTTCATGTCAAAATTATCCGAATCATGAAAATACAATTCATATCTTCATTTGGGTTTTCACCCTTTCCACCCATCTGACGTTGATCGTTGTCATCTCAATCCTTCTAAGAGACTTAGTTCGATCACTTGAATCATATTGAAATTTCAATGATCAATTAGGTTTTAGAAACACTATTTTGTTTAAGCTTGTTCCAGCATTTTTGGGCTATTTTTTCTTTCCCCTTACTATAAACCTACAAAATTATATAAAATAATATGTTTACCTTTGAGAGATCTGAGTAGCATGCATATGACAAAAATAATTAAATTTCTCAATTAGGATTTCGCTATAATCATTATATTGGCAGTATCTTACTCGGTAATCAGATTTTTATATGGTCGGAAGAGATCGATAGCACTCCAGCAAATTAAAGCATCTTTTTTGAATTACATTGATCCTAAATCCTAATTTTTTTTATCTGTAATGTATTTTTTTAGTCGGAATTGGAATTGAAAATTGCTTTGACAAAGATATTAAGCATCTCCTAAAAATTCTATTAATGTCCTTCCTTTTGTAACTAAATACACGAATTACAGCCAAAATAATCACTGAATATGCTAACGAAAATAAAATGATAACATATATGTATAATGGAAATTTCATTTTAATGTAATGCAATCCAGCCATATATATAAATACAATTTAATGCTTTGAAGTAGTCTTTTTGTTCTTTACTTCAAATTAATTTTCATGAACAAATATTCTTGGTTTGCATAGGTGCGAATCCTGTTTAGTGCCAAAATCTGTCATTTCTTCAACGAAGATATTTCGATTGCAAGACCAATTAATTCGATGACAAACAAATTCGAAGTGCATTGCATGGAGTACTAGAGAAATAATAGTGTTAATACGAGCTAGCAACACGAGGTGACTTGTAATCCGCCGCAACCTACCATTATACAGGGTGGCGGATGCGGTCGGTTTGACAACTTTAACTGTCAAATTAGGTGGGGCGAAGCGAACAGAAAAATTGATTACTCAAATCACCTATTTTTATATGGTAGGGATGGGCTAATTCAGCATATCTAACACGTTTTGACATGTCTAGTGAAATGAGATTGTGAATGCTAATATGATAATTTGAAAGATATTGATAACATAACTATTTTTTTCAACTTCGATTGTTTTAAAACGTGAGTCAAATGCAGGACGATGTAATGACATTGAATCTTATTCTTGGTACCAAACAACGCCTTGCAAAATTGTTCCTATTAGCCAAGTTTTAGAGGTGAAAACAATAATAAGTAGAAGAGTGAGGGTCTAATTAATATTAAACATAGTTCATGGGTCTTGCGGAATAATCCAAAAATAACTTTTTTTAGAGGGAAAATAAAATAAAATTTTCGTTAATAATTATCGTTTTTACTGTTTAGAAGGCCGAGTTTAGCAATTTCAGAAAGTGAAGCACAGAGGTCGAGAGGAAGAAAGAATCGGCAAAAATGGTGGCTCGCAAATTTGTTGTTCAACACGGAGATTCGGCCTTCGATATAGATTACGATACAGATGATGGATTCGAAGTTCTTTTCTTCATTTCCTGCTTCGATTTTTAGTCTCTTTCGGTTTAATGATCTCAAACGTTTTTTTTTTGCTGTTTCGTTTGATTGCGTTTTCAGGTTCTCAAGTTCCAGCTCTTCTCTCTTACATCCATTCCTCCGGCTGAGCAAAAGGTTCTAGATCCTTTTTAATTCTGCCAAAAATGCGAGGTTATAGATTTGCTGAATAATTTTGGGAATGAAAATTCCCATGATCTCATCTCTGAATTACATCTGAAATTGGCCGCACCCTGTTAAAGTGTATACTGCATTTATTTGATTGTCATATTTCTCATACGCCACGAAACCCCGTTGCTTCAAGTTCAACACTTCAAATTCCGTTATGTTTCAATTCTTTTGAAGAATCAAGATTTGTTTTTTATTTAGTTACAAGATCATATAGATATTTGGAATGATTATTGTGCCTTTTATAATAATTTTGATTGAAATTTGGAGTGGTTTCCTCCAATTATCGTTGTGCTCATTTGTTGTTAACCTTTGTGAATGGTTGTTCATTTCAATGCAATATTGAAGAGAGCCTCAATATTTTAGCCAGTTTAGCATTTTGTGGGTGGATGTAAAATATTTAATACATTATACACAGCGCATTCACATGTCAGACTCTTTGTAATTTTCTTTGATTTGTCTTATGCACGTCAACCGATGTACCCGACTTCCTCTGTTGGAAAATTTGAATTCTTATCATCCATAGGGGGCTACATAGAAGTCAAATCATGTGCGTGTGAGTCTATATAAAAGTGGTGTTTTGCGCTCAAATGTTAAACATGCAATTTTATGTATTGCTCGAGCATAAACATATTGAAGTTTTTGTTGATTGGTGAGAACTTAATGGATGGCTTAGATATGGGGAGGTGACAATGATCGTGTTGTGTTGGATGATTCTGATCTCGATATGATTTCTGATAAGTTACGATTGGCATCATTTGATGACTCTAAAGAAACCAAAGAGATGGAAAAGCCAGCTGTAGATTTCGAGAAGTCTGACGAAGAATTGGCTCGTATGCTACAGGTTCTTGCAATTAATATTGAGTTAGTTAGTTATTTATGCTCTCATCATCAGATTATTACTTTTCATCCTATCATCCATGATGTGGTTAAAGTGGTATCTTCTTGACAACTTAGTGAAAGATTATGTTAACAACATTTAGCGAAGTAATACTACAGGCGTGAGTGAAATTTACCCACCGTTGTTTTGAGATTAAAATTTAAAATAATGAGAAATGATTCCTGGCGAGGAATTTTCTGTACTGTGTTATGGTTTTGCATTCCCTTTACCTATAGGGTATGACTCTTTCTTGCCTTAGAAAGTTGTTATTTTAGGTGAATCCCGTTAATTTTGGTTTAGAAACTGAACTGTGAACTAAGTGGATGCTCTTTTTCTTGTTTCTATTTAGAGGTTCGTTTATTTTTAATTTCCTACCGATGTTCAATTAAAATCTTAATCTTAAACTAATTGATTCTTGATCACGAGGTAATATTGACAATTGTATTACTACAACCGAAGCATAGGAGGGAGAGCACTGCATCAACTGCAAGTGTTGGAGAAATATAAACTGCATATATTCTATCTTATTTTCTCTTAATTATTCTGTGAGCCAGATAAAATTTTGAATGAGTTGTATATCTGTTGAAGAACTATAAAGAATAATATGGAATTTGCAGGCAGAAGAAGACACGTTAATGATGCAACATTTTATTTCAATGTGAAAATACAACACAAGTCGAGCAGAAGCTTCGGCCCTATGTTGACCAAGTTTTAATGGTAAGAATGCTTGTTTGTTCCATTTATATATTTGATCTTTATCCTCCAACAATTTAATCTCCTTTCCTTCTTATTTTAATTCTCATGATGAGTAATAGGACTGATTAAAAAATACAGAGGTATAAATTTTGTGGTTTTTCTTTGCTGCTATGTAAATTGTTTTGGTGATGTGGTTTATTTTCATTATATTTAACGAGTTTAACAACACATCCATGTAAGTTGGTATTATTATGGCACAGTATGAGGAGCTGCATCGACAGGAGGCAGCTAGAAAGACGGTACCTGTGGACAAACTTGAGGAGAAAGCAGAGGTTGCATTGGCCAGGGTAAGTTTCCTATCTTCAATCTCTAGTTTGGTATATTCTGACAGAAATTCAATTCGAGAAAATATATAGAGCTCAGAAATTTAAACCTTGAAGCACTACTGTTTTGATGAGAAATAGTGTTTATTTTAACATTATGGGTAACTCAAAATCAGTTAAATGGACATCCTTGCTTTGATTACATTAAGGACTCGAATCATTAAACAAGGATTACAAAGCGTTCTTAAGCATTAGAAGATGTCCTATTGACTTTCTAGAGCTCTCTTAATTGGGCCCTTGAAAGCCACCCATATGATATAAGGTGTCAAACTCCTTTTGGTCGTTAGGTTTTTATTATGGGTTTATTAGATGTGAGAGCGCCTTTTCTATTTTTTGATGGTGTGTAGAGGGATCAGTATGTGACTCACACCCCTTTTTATGTGGACAAAGTTAAGGACTATTGTCTACTAGGTCTAGAAAGAAACTTCCAGTTCACAGTAATTTAACTTCGACCATTTTTGGGTGACTCTGGTGAACTGAGTTTACTCACTTTATATTTTAGGTGCAACTTTTGACTGAAGTACATCCATATTTGCGGTGGTAGATAATAGATATTATCATCGTGGATTCAGGCAGTTGACATTTGAGAGATGAAAATTGTTTCAAAAATATGTATAATTCGATGGATTATGATTCTAAAAATCTATAATTATTGTGGAATTTAGATATGTTTTTCTTTTTGTTGGCGTTTCTATATCCGATTTGATAGTTGGAATCTGTATCCGTCTACTTTAATTAAGGAAGGAAACTTCAGTCCTACTAAAGATGAACTTGATCATGCATTCCTGCTGCAGCTGCTCTTCTGGTTCAAGCAATCTTTCAGGTCTAAGCCCTCTGCTCTTGTGTGACAATGAATGAATGAGCCAATAATTATGCATACCATGAAAGACAATATTAGATTTATTAGCATTGTTTGCACTTGCAGTGTAATATTTGGTGATACGACAGGAACTGTTTTTTCATGAACCATATTTCAAATATATGATGCATCTTTTTTCATGGAAATGTTTCCCATCTTGCATAGTGGAAATAGTTGGAATCAACAAATTTAAGAATTGATCACTGATTATTTATGAACTTTTAAGGCAAATTAGCTTTTCTAGACGAGTGTTTGAAAGTGGATGTCAGTTTAAGGAAATATAATTTTTGCCCAGTTACCACAATGTTTATTAGTATAAAGGTCTCGATTTAGTCCCATCTCCTGTATGTCTTATACGCTAACTGCAAACATCAGTTTTTAATTAAAGAAGAGGTGATATCGGGAGTTGGTATTAAGGGGAAAAAACAAATAAAATATAAAAATTAAATTGACCTTCCATCCACTTTGCAACCTTGGAACTTGTTTTTGCCAAAGTGATAGTTCATGCCAAACGTAGTGAGTGTGCCCTGCAAACATATTCTGCAAGAGTTAATATCTTGTCAAATAGTTCTTGTCAATTAAAATTTTATCGTTGCCAGTTATTTATTAAATTATTTTCAGATTTTGTTGTACTTTTTGTTTCTATTATCATTCATGCACATCTCTTAATAATACATTAGCAACTTACTAGAAAAATACATTGATTTTCAAGTTTGATGGCTCTAGGTGGGTAAATGCTCCTCCATGTGACAGTTGCAACAATGACACAATCAATCAGGGAATGGGCACTTCAAATCATTTGGAATTACAATTCAGAGCATCTAGAGTTGAAATTTACCGGTAGTTCTCAGTGATTTTTTTAAAACTATTTTTTCGTCCTTTTATCAGTTGTGTAATGGTTTGCCATAGAAACTTGACATCCCCAGATGCCAAGTGCCCATCATATATTACTTTGGTAAAACCCACGCTGTTTAATTCTTTCCTTGTTATGGTACTCCACTATGTTTTGTTGCTGGTCAATTAAAGTCATTACACCTGATATAGTTGAGACATTCCATTTTTTTGTGACCTTTTCTCTCAGCGTTTGAGTATGCGTACAACATCCATGATTATTCTTGAAAATGATGAGCTATTATTGTAATTATTTTGTTTTGAATTTTCTTTATGAGCCTTCACTAAAACTGATTGGACTTTGATATTGAACATATGCATGTATTTTTTTTCTTTTGACATTGTTGTCAATATCTACAGCTGCAAGTCATGCTCCACCATCACCCGCTTCCCTAGATATAGTGATCCATTGAAGGTATGATATTTCAGTCTCTGAGAAGTTTTTGAGTCACGAATTTGTTCAAAGTTGTTCTTTTGCAGCTTCTAGAGACGAGAAAGGGGAGATGTGGTGAGTGGGCTAATTGTTTCACACTATATTGTCGAGCGTTTGGCTATGATTCTCGGTTGGTAAGTTCTCTATGTGATAAATTAATAAGCTCTTTTAATGGAGAACTTCATAAGCCTCTTTGGAGAAGCCTTACACACACGTGTGTGCATGTTCATGTTGGCAAGTTCTTGAGAATGACTCAACACCTAAGCAAGCATAAATATATCCTAGTTCCGGTATCCACTCTAAACTTTATTGATGATGCAAAATTAGTTATCAATTACTACTAGCCATTATAATTCCCCAATTGAGTTCATTTTAATTAGATTGTTAATGATTCAATACAACTATCAAATTTTACAAATAAGTACTATGAATCTGATGTTGAATGCAATTACTATTGTGAACTATTATGATCCTTCTACTCATGACATATGAACCCTCTTTTAATTTTTCAATGAGTTGGGGTGTCCCTGAAATGTGAACTCATCTCATAGGTCGTGTGCTTCTTATGGTATCTAAATGTATTCTATTCAGTCATTATGTATATTAGAGTTTCAAAGTTATCCAAAAAATTTGGTTTTCTCTAAATTCAGGCTAAGACAACTACTGTGATTTAGCAGGTTCATTAGTCAAGATACTAGTTCTTTTCTTATTATTAATTTAATTTAATAAATACACAAGCTTAGGCATAGTCATTCCATGCAGCACGTGCCTTTACACTGAAGCTCCAAATTTGGTGTGCTTTAGAGGCTCTAGACACATTTTAAGCATGTTTTGAAAGTACAGAGAGCAAATCTAAGATGAAATGCAAGATAATAATGATTAGGTTATTTATTTTTCTATTAAATAAACGTAAAAATAGCATATTTACTTTTCTATTAAAAATTAGGTTATTATTCATAATTATTACATAATCGAGCAAAATGTAACCTAAGAAGAAAATATTTTATTTTGAATTAATGAGTTTGTTTGGATAGAAATTTTGGTGGACTAGATTTGTGGTGTTGAAAATTTTACTTGGACTTTTTGGATGGGAAATGTGGTGAAATGAGTTTGCGTAGAAATCTTCTCTGTATTAAATATTGTTGGTACTTTGTATGGTCCAAACTTTTGTATAAATACTGACATCATTATTCTAGTCTATTTGAGTTATATAAAGAAATTCTTTTTGAGATATTGATACAAAAGTTTCCCAAAAACAGGCTTTTGTGTTTTTCTGATGTTTGCAGATCTTGGATTTCACAGATCATCTTTGGACTGAGTGCTTCTCTCCGTTTTTGGGAAGGCAAAAATTGGATCGTTCCCCATTGTTATTGTATATGATATTCCTTCTATTCGAATGTTAAATAATATGAACTTGTGCAGATGGATGCATCTTGATCCATGTGAAGGAATTTATGACAATCCACTACTATATGAGAAAGGGTACTAGCTTTAGTTGCTTCTCACAGAATCTTTATGGGTTTGGATTACAAAACACATTTTGTAATGATCTTTGGATCAAGTAATTTTAAATGATGGTCATTGAACCATATAGATTCTGAATCTTTCAACTTTATTTTGAAGGTGGAATAAGGAATTGAGCTATGTATTCGCCCTATCTAGAAATGGTGTCTATGATGTCACCAAGCGATACACTAGAAAGTGGCACAAGGTATAAAATATTACAACTTTTGATTTATCAATTGGACCTTATTTCTTCCCGAGATATCCGTATAAAATCTGTGTAGAGAGTTTGAGTTCTGATGCATCTTTATTCAGGTATTGTCTAGAAGAGTTCTAACTACTGAGCCAACGTTGGCAGCAATTTTAAGCAATATAACAGGAGAACTTCGTCGGAACCTTGCTTCTGAGATGCGCTTAAAGCTTGATGATAGTGACAAGAGTGAAGCAGAAGAACTTGAGAGGAACTTGTTTTCTATAGATGATGCTTCAGTCTCACTTCCCGGAAGACAAAGTGGGGATAAAGCTTGGCGCTTATCAAGAGCAGAATTTGTCTCTGACAACCGTTGTTCTATGAGTTCTTCGTCCTGTCCAGTTCGTAGATGCGTAGATGAGCACGTGACAAAGATATACAATGCATTTTCACCTGTCATTTATCAGTTAGCAGAGCATGCATCGAACAAATTTAGAGCAACTGAAAACCTTGAAACATTCAAAAGAATTTTGATTAGTCTGAAGAACTCCTCTTTCAGAATCAGGAGAACTAAGATAAATCCATGGTCGACTAATTCATTGTTCTGTAAGATGCTTCCCTCTTTTGGTAAATTGTTTGATGCCCTCTCATTGAAGACTGAAGAGGTTGTCGATGGAACTACTGATTTATGTATAGCTTCTGATCCAGTTAAAACATCCCTGGCACTCCCAGTTATCTTTCATGCGCTGGATGATTTAATCCTTAATGTTAATAATTGTGAAACATTGAACAAGTCTCTACATTGGCCACTTCTGAAGTTGAACAGAATATGCTCTGGTTCCGTGCTTGCAAGCGGCGAGGAGCTCCCTTTCGGAATAGTAAGTAACTTTGACTTGCAATTTCCAAGTGGTTTCCTCTATAATTCATTATTGCCAACCATTTTTGTTCACGTTCTAAAAGAGAATTTCTATCATGAATTGCAATCAATAAGGCCACATCTGCATTTGATGGAATTCGCATGTCCAAGTGGGAAGAACCAAATGGTGCAACAGGTATTTGAAGCAGTTTCCTTGGATATTTTGGATTTCCAATTTTGACATAATATCTCACCAGTAACTGAGTAACTGTAATTCCTCAGTTCCTTTTTCAATACCACATTTTTTTATTTGGGATGTTCCAAATAACGTACACATTACAACTATATAAAAACATGCACAAAAAGCATTTCTGCTATAGAAGTTCGTACTCAATCTACAAATATCTTGAAGCTTCACATTATTTACTTTCATCTCAAACGCTGCACACATTTAAATTGGAAATTTATTGGGAATGGAAGGGGTATAGGTTATAGATATGAATCTTGTGTTCTAAACATAGTTTGTCTCCCAACTTAAAAGCAATACTTTTCTTCTCTTTAGTTTTCATTAGAAAAAATGTTATAATTATCTAAATATTTTCTCCTTGGTTTCTCGACATTGGTAGTATATTTCTTATACATGGCAAAATAAGGGAATGTTTGATTGCTCTTATTTTCCATCTTTATTATTTTCATTAGTTGGCACTTAGGAATGATAATAAAGTAGGGTCATCTTTACTCAAGTAGTTCGGAGTTATTTTTGAACTATTTCAACTAGTAACTGGTTGGAGAAACTTTCTTACTGACTGGTCATACGAACCTTTGAAATAAGTTTATAACTCTTGTTATGTTTGATGACCATATTCTAAGTAACTATGAAGGTTAACTTTATGTCAGAAGAGAATTAGAATGTACTGTACTTGAGTGTTCATGTTCTTTTCAAACACTAGATGAAGAACTTAACCAGTACTTTTACTTTTATCTTCAGTCAACGAATGATATTTTTATGCTCAGCAATATTTTGAAATTTATGGACATTTGGACATGTAATGTTCCTTTCTAACCTTGGTGAATAACCTTTGTGAATGACATCCTTCAGTTTTGGGTCAAAACAATGCTAACTTATCAAGATATCACAACCTTCTCCAACTAGAATTTGTCCAAAATTCCAAATGACACTCTGCTTCTTTTTTTGTTTTGTTTTGTTTGTTTTTTTATTGACACTCTACTTGATTTAGCATATGGGATGACTAAATGCCAGTACTTCCTTTCCTACTCTCCCGTTCTCCTTAAAAATATTAAGAGCATTGGATACTTAAATTATTTAGGATGTCAGATATAGACTTATTTTATTGACCCGACAGAACTGAATCGAGTCATAACATTGTTTGGTCTTATAGGTTGTTGGATCACGTATAAAACGTTTGATAACCAAAGGCATGAGCTAGTTGCTTATGAGTTAATGTCAGCCAATGATGCTCCAGAGAGAGATCCAAAGGACTGGTATGATGTTTTTTATATTTTGAATTTTTATTGCTCACAAACAAATGTTTGGCTTTCATGTGGTAAGTGTTGTGTGCATATTATGCTACTTTTCAAACTGTATATCTTGGAGGCACCACTCCTGAAATTTTTCTCTCTGAAATCTCAAATAATTTCTTTTATAAAAATAAAAATATTATTAAATCCAGAAACTTTTGGAATGTCGTATCATTATATAAATGCAAACTCATGTTGCTTAATAACACGTGTTTATTTTTCCTCGACGTGGTGAGTCAAAATAATCAAAAACACATTTAAAACAATTGACCTTTTCTAAAGTCCATATGTGGGTACCATTATGGTTTATTTTACATTCGAACATAGTTTACATGACCAATTAGAGAAAAATGTTGTATTGCCGCATTCACATTATTGCATCATTCGGTCTTTTTTAACTTTTTTATATGATCATATAAAATGATCATCGTGTCTATCGCTCGGGTCAAGATTCTGATACTTTGTCATTTACTTCGTGATAATTGATGCATGTTTACGGTGAAGAAACCATGTTGCAGAATTAGTTTATGCCATTGTTTATTTGTTTATAAATGTTTATTCGCCACGTGTTGAACGTCCCGGCCAAGCCGTTTGCTTGACATTTTTGTATGTTCTGCCACCGCGATCTTGCTGTCTAATGGTAGGTTTTCAGATTTGGCCTTGGTGGAAGACCCATCTCTTTATTTATGATATAAAACTTTTGTTTTCTATTCATTTCGATTCATGCTACTCAGATTTATCTCCTCCCAAGGGTACATGTTGAGGTTTTCCTCAAACCCGTCTGGTAGTTTGCCCAAAAAGGGGAAAAAATGGAAGTTGATCATCAAATTAAATTATTCTCACAGGGTCATAGAAGGTAGCGCAGATGGAGGTACTAGCTGGAACATTCTGGATGAGCAAACTTCACAGGAGTTTGTCAAGCGCTACCAGCGGAAAACATATGAGATCAGGTCGCCAACATTCTTGGCAAATGCTTTCAGGTTAAATGTGATGCTCGGAAACTATTGTGACTTGATTCAGGTGAAGTTATCGATGTTCTTAACTGATTTTAATCGATTATTAAAAAAATGCAGGTTTAGATTTATTGCGGTACGAGATGCAAAATCAACTTCAAAGTTCCAAATTGGTAGCATCGACTTGTATGCGAGGACAGATGCTATTACTGGAGTGAAATGATCTGTAAGATCTCCCAAGATATTAGTGTAATTCTTACTTATAAGCAACCATTTGAAATGTAAAAACATTGATGTGCTTGTGTAACTATTCTCTGTATTCTAGCCTCACCAAGCTTTATTTATGGGAAATGTTTTCATTTTCCGCTATTAAAAACAAAATAATGGCAGTCTTTTTCAAATGGTACGTTTCCATTCCATTTTCATATTCCGTCATACATTTCTCCTGTTTAAACTCCATTTTTAAAGTAGTTTGTGATTGCTCGTTAATGATCGTATTACAGTCCGCAGTTGGATCTTCTGGCTACAACACTCATGTTTTACTTTGAAGTTCGAACAATCAAATACCAATGTCTCAGTGTAGTAGATCTAAAGGTCATAAATAACCCAGGTGCCATTGTTTACCAGTATAGGCATCGGTTCGAATTTTCAATTACACTAGGTACGAGGCTCCTGGTTTGAAGGAAAGATGCCTGTCTCTAATATAAAGTTCGAAACTCCGTAAATTGTTGCATTTTTTATTATTTATTTTCTCTATTCTATTCAATCAACGATACACCTAATATATATAATTTAAATATTTTGTTATATATGTTTATTATTAGGAAAATTGTATTTTTTATTTTATGTATTTGGTTTTTTTTTATACTTTGGATTTTTATGTCATCAAATTTTAGTTATGTATATTTTGACTTTTAGAATTTAGTTTTGTTCGTCGAGAGTATTGATGTGTCAGAATATACGTCAATGTTACATAGCAAAATGTTTACAATTGCAAAAAAATATACAGAACTAAAATTTAGTTTTGTTTGTGAGACATGTCTCTTATTTGGGTCATCCATAAAAAATTATTATTTTTTAAGCTAAGAGTATTACTTTTTATTGTGAATATCAGTACGACGATAAAAATTCGTGAGATCGTATCACAAGAGAACTAGTCTTAAAATAAAATATATTGAGGATTAAAAATGATATTATATATTGAAAAAAGTACGAATATTTTGGAAGACTTGAATAAAATATAGGAATTTTTTTCGTTTAAACCAAGCAAAGAATCACCGATCAAAGCGGAAGCCCCACGCCTACGACCGAGTACCAGCAACTCAAATCACGGAATTATATATATACATACATATACGTATGCATTGAACCTATATCGGCACATAATCTTTGCAAATCAGAGAGAAAAATGAGCGTTGAATTTGTGGACGGCCAGACGGTTGTGGATTTCGTGAACGATTCCGAGGCTTTCGAGAAATGCGTGAATGAGAAATTCGAAACGCTCGATTCCGATCGGGACGGCGTTCTCTCGCGCGACGAGCTTCAGAAACGGATCGGGAAGCTCTCGTCCACTGAGCTGGAGCTGCAGTCGAGGGATGAGATCGCGAGCCTCTACGACGTCTTGTTCGACAAATTCGACGAGAGCCAGAGCGGATCCATCGATCGAAAAGGATTCGTGAATTTGGCGAGGGAGATCATGCTTGCCAAAGCGCGAGGAATCGGGAATTCGCCTGTTTCGATTATCCTGCAGGAAGATAGTTTGCTCATGAAAGCTGTTCTACGCGCCAAGGCATGAATGAAGTTTTGTTTATCGTAGAATTAATATTCCATATGAATTCTTCTCCAATTTTTTAGTTTATTATTCAAGTTCTCTGTGTTTTTATTTGAAATTCAATATAGTTTTACATCTCAGGATCATGAATGATTTCCCTCATCTACGAACTCATTCATTCATGTTATCTCAAGTCCGCAAAACGAATTTCGCATGCTTTCTATACTCCTCCAATTATTCGGATGTCCCGGAGACATAACAGTAATCTATCCTTGTAGCATTAGTTAGTCTTTTCTTCTCTTTTTCCCCTTCCAAGTTTGTTTAAATTATTGCAACCGAATGATCGGATTAATATAATCTATAGAACAATCCAGTTACTATAATTATCATCTCTCTTATCTTTTCATAATATCTTGTTTGACGGTTTTACATTTTTTTATTCAGATAAACTATTCTTTTATTTACAATAGAAACTAATATTTTTGGTATAGAAATTAATAATACTTTTTTTTATTATGTCTCACAAAATTAACTCATGAAACTATTTCACGAGAGTTTGTGTTTCAATATTACATCTTGAAAAAAAACTGTCTTCTATGTTGTCAGATTTTAATTATAGTTACGTATCTTTCAATTTTTGATAATTTTAATCTTTTTTAATCGAAAGTGTTACAACAACACTTACACATAAGCGTCATGTCGGATCTACAAAGACCCCTCATATGTGCCACATCAGCACCACGTAAATTGCAGAAGTAACAAAGGCAATTATTTGATAATATAGATAACCTAAATCGTAAAAAAACAAACATCTAATATTGCAATTTTCGTTTACGGATCTTCTATATAATTATCATGAAATATTCAATTTGTTTAGATATGCACTTTTGTATACTAGGTTGAACGTATAGAATTGAAGTAATTAACTAAACCAAATACATATGAACGTCGTTTAGAAAAAAAAATTGTCTTTATAATCATATATTAATTTTATTTCGGGGTTAATTTACGTAGAAGATTATCAAAGTACGTTTTTTAAATCATGTTTAAATTTGTTTGGCAAAATTTAACTGAACGTAAGTGGTTAATATATTATTTCTTAATACTGATAGATGAGATGAGCATTATATACGTGTGATTCATTTAAGAATTTTTTTCCTTTGGTCAAAATGATCAGTTTTCATTTTTCTAACGCATGATACTGACTGATACATTGTTTGTAGGAAAAAAAGTATTATAGAAACTTTATTTTAAAAAATTAGTTAGTAGAAATATATATATATATATATATTTAAAAAATGTGCTTTAATATAAATTTTCAATTTAAATAATCAGTAGTAAATTAGTAAAAAAATAGTGTGTATTACCTTAAGATACCATCAATAATTTCGAGTTTCAAATGAATCTTCGAAACTGAAATGGCTTCTGCCATAGCATGTCAAGTGTGACAGAATAACAATTAATCACAAATATTTATGATAATAAATAATGTTTTTGACAAAAATAATAATTTTTATTGATATCATTAAATTAAATTTAAATCACTGTTTATTTCAGCCAAACCAAGCAAAATATAATAATTGATAAACATCCCAACTATAAAACCATTTCTAAATCACACAGCATCTATTCTCAGGTATACAATGAATGAAAGAATTCCATCAAGAAACAATGAAACAGTGATGGAAAACAAGGGAAAATATGGCAAGAAGGAATTTGTCCATGAAAGAACTTGAGCTCCTGCCCGTGTTACTGCTACCAAACAACAACCTCGGTGGTGGTGGTGGCGGTGGTGGCGGTGAAGAGGAACGAGTTCTGTTAGGCCTAGGTTGAGGCTCCAAGACAGAAGGCGGCGTCGGCGTGTTAGTTGAGTTGCCATTGTTTACTGGTACGGTGGGTGATCCGTTGTTTCTTGAATCATAACCTAAAACATACCTCTCAAACTTAGTATACATATATGTTTATGCGAGAGGCCAGTAGCTAGAAAAGGGTAAGAAATGAATTACGTACAGTTTGCTTCTTTCCACCCCAGAACCATGTCCTCACGATCAAAGGTTAAGCGGTATCCACTCATGAAATTCTCTGAACACAACAATATAATTAGCCATAGAGAAAAATCGAAACAAAGCAAGCAAAGTAACACATAATCGCGACGATACTCACGTCCGATGATGTTAACATTCTCACTTTTGACCATAGCCAAACAGAAAGCATGCCCACCCTCCTGCACACAATAAACGGATTGAGCACATCCTAGAATGAAATTTATAACTTGTATGCAGGAATGACTAGACAAAAGGAGCCTCACCCTGGTGGGAATCACAATCGTTGGTGCGGTAATGTAGAACGGGTTTCCACCTTTCATGGTCAAGTTCAACCTCGGATAGAGATAGCTATTTTGTGTTGCACTGCAGGGCAACAAGTACAAATTAATCAGAGCTAGCAAGAAAATACAAAGGATTTGATAAATTAACTGAGCATAGCTGCTGAATCAAACCTAAGTCGATAACAATAGTCGAAAATAAGCTTGGTTTGTGGGACGTAGCGTGGTTCGTCGGTTATCTGAGAATTAAACTAGAAAAAGAAGAAAACATCATACTTAGCTTGCAAATTATGAGATATTTCATAAAAAAAAATGATAAAAGTAATCTAACATACGCTATCTGCTATAGCTGAGTATGCAGGGTCATTCAAGTATGTAAACGAGGTGCCTGTATCAAAGATTGCTGAGAACTCGACATCGACGATCTGTTTCCCCACGGTTAATTGTGTCACGGTGACGTCGTAAGTCGGGCTGGAAGAAAAATAGGAAAACAATCAAGTTGCATAAGAGGGTTGGAATACTAATTCAATGAATATCAATCACCCAGTTCTTACTGTAATTGTCGAAGATTGAATGGAGTTGTTTTCTGATCCGAACTCCCTTTATCACCGAATTCGATTCTTCCAAGTCCATCTGGGCTGAAACACATGGAAAAAGAATTTGACGTAATCCCTTTGCTGGCTAAAGTGCTAGGAACAGATACATTGTCCATTCCAAGCCCGAATAGACCATTAGGAGCAGCGTTTTCCAAGAAATCACCGGTTTGAACTATGCCACATCTGAGAATACAACAAAATGAAATAAAAGGCTCCATTAAGGACAGAATGTCAGAATATTAGGCATAAAGTTCTTGATATGTATAGAGAAAATAATGAGCTAAAATTTTTCTGGAGTGAAATCAAACACCTACCCTAATGTGATTGGGGCTTGAACGGGTAGTCGAGCACCGTCGGCCGTAGCCAAATGCAACACATCATCTACCAATATACCGGCAGAAGACGTGTTGCTCGAAAGATATTCCTCTTTATAGGCGCAAGCATTGAGATTAACCAAGCACCCTCTGTTCAGTCCGCACGAACGGCTGTTACACGGCACGACCTCGCTACTTGATGATGCATTAAGACTATATTGGTTCAGAGTAACCTGTTTCACCAGAAACTAATCAATAATTGACCGCAGAAATAGTAACATATGACTCCCTAACAAGAAAATCAAAATGGCCCTACAGCACCAAGTGCCACAGGTAGCAGTAATGATGTAGCCAAAATTCTTTAAAATCATTTAGATTGCCAAGTGCTAGATGGAGCTCGAGGCCTGATAACCAGCCAAATAGCTCGGAACACATGATCACGTAAATGCTTATATCGATTATATATATATATATATACACATATGCTAATACTGAATTATGTAGTCGTCGTACCGGTCCGTTGGTCGAGTTCCAGGAACGTGCACAACGAGTACACGCACATGGCAACCAGAAGAGGTCGCTGCCGGTGTCGAGTGCTACGATAAAGCTCACTTTCGGGGTACCCACAGCAACAACTGCGTAGTGCAAGCTGCAAACAAAATACGCATAAGATCATTAATTAGTATTAGTAATATGCACTTTGTTTAAGAGAAAAGAAGAAGATATCAAGAAGTTACTGCATATAAAATACTATTTTTTCATACGAATCTTGAATTTTCGGGATATTTCAGTGGAAATTTTGGGAGAAAAAAGATTTGGTTTCTGCTGGATAGAAAACAAGAAATTTATTACCATGCACATTGGATATAACTAAATATTGTATTTTTTTTTTATAATCAGATTTTCCGTGTAGCAGACGTGGCATATACATATATATATATATATATATATATATATATATATATATATATATATTTATGTATATAGATATAGTACAGACACAACACTAGGACGAGGATTCGTTCACATCTTCAAGCGAAAACCAATGAAATGACAGTGTTAGAAATCATGATATACAAGCTAAAAAGAAAATTATTTTACCAAAAAAAAAAATCTAAAAATTATTGCCAGTGGCATGCCAAATGTGTATAGTCAAAAATATGAATTTTGTCTAATTTTAGTTTAATAATACAGTATAATAATTTCCTCTATAAAAATTTAGAAACAAAAACAAAAAATGGAGCTAAAATGACTCACAATCCCAGAGAGCTGAGAAGGTAAGTAGAGTTTCCCGACGAGAAAGTGAGAGGGGTAGCCGGAGGATCTGTTTCCGCCAGGTTGCGGCGGTGAAGGTGGCGGGTCTTGAAGAACTGATCACGGTGGGCCATGGCTGCGAAGTACTCAAGGCTATCCTTCTCCGGCAACCCATTTAAATCCAAAAATCCCTTCACAGTTTCAGAATATCTGTGGTGTATATCAAGCCCAAAGGTGGTCCCGAATGCCTCACTTCGACTCGTATTAATAAAAACCACAATCAATGCTATCAAAACAAAATTCTTGGCCATTGAATTACGACACATATTCATCATTCTATACGTTTTTGGTATGAAAATCAGATTCTATGAATGAAAATTAATCAAGAAATTGAATTTTCCCACTGTCCTTGATCGAACAAACAACGAAAATGCAGATAAATATTTTTTATGCAATGTTAGAAAAATGAAAAAAAAAAAAAAAGACAAATCGGGCAAGCTGTTTCTTGATCTTGAAGTGAGATCAAGCCGGGAAAGAAAAAAGATATATAAGAAAAATGACGTGAGAATGATAAAAAATGAAGTAGTGGCAAGCTGGTTGAAATAGAGAGAGAGAGACGTGATGAGGGGAAAGAGGAGAGTGGACGACGCAATCTTAAATAGGAAACGAGGAGTAAAGTCTTCGCCTGCAATAGTTCAATTGCATGTCGCCGATGAACATTCATTCTTCTTATTTTATTTCATCTCAAAATTTATAATTATAATTAATATCTCAATTCACGAATCAAACGATACTTTATATATATATATATATATATATATATATATATATATATATATATATATATATATATTTGTCTGCGATTTTATAAGTTATTATTTAGTAATTTTAATATTAGATATTTATAATATTATTTTATAATTTTTATTTGTTTATATAATATATATATTCAAGAATGGTCATGTTTGATTTATTCGACTGTCCTTTAGGAGTACATAGAAGACGGAAATTTGAACAAAGTCCACGCACCATTTTACCTAATACGCGTTTAATCAGTTCGCATAGGCTTAGCTCAGTTGGTCAGCAGCAGTAAATCTTGGAGCAATAATATGCGTTTAATCAACCATGTTTCCTTCCAGTTCAGTAATTGATATATATATATATATATATATATATATATATATATATATATATATATATATATATATATGTTTCCTTCCAGTTCACTAATTGAGATATATATGTGTGTGTAAGTTATCGTACACGTTTACGTAAGTATCGATGATGTATCATTCACCTATTAGAAGCAATTTTTTCATATATAATCACATACATTATGTGAAATTTATTATTTTATTAGAGGAATGTGAAATTAAATAAGGGCATTGGGATCGTTGACATTCTTTTATTTTTAAATTTATTATTTTATTAGAGGATGTGAAATTTTTAAATAAGGGCTTGACTTGTGGACATATTTGAAATTTTGATATCAATTATATTTGAAATTTTGATATCAATTATTTATGGATTTCAAACGAATATTTGTTGTTTAATAATTAAAAGAAAAAAAATTAAATTCACCATCATAGTTGTTTATATTGCAATTGAAATAATCACAGTGAATTTCAAATCGTTAGAGTTATTTGAAATTTACTGTGATTGATATAAATACAATGTAAATAAATAAGAGGTGTATTTGATATTCTTTTGTTGAGGTTATTCAATAATGGTGTATTCATTTTATTATTTATAAATTAAGTTATAAAAATAAGAATGTATTTTTTTTATATGATTACTGTATTTTAATTTATACGAAATTGAGTTTATTTTTGGAAAAAATAGTTTAATGATAATATTAGATATTATAGGCTCGACATATACAATTTTATATTTAATTGTGAATATAATATTTAGATAATTTTAATATTTAGATTGAAAATAAAATTTAGTCCACGGTGTAAACCGCAACTTCCGGTTCATGCATGATCCCCACTTTTTTGCCCAAGGTCTTGGTCTTATATATATTGGCGATTATAATTAGTCAGCGTTTACTTTCGATAAAGTCGTGGTCGTTATTATTATTATTATTATTATTATTATATTATTATCGTAAGGATTCATCACCTAAAAATCAAAGGAAAATAAATGTATACCTAAAAGCAAAAATAATGATTATTTTTTAAAATTTCGTTTAGAAGTTTTCATAATTATTTGATATGGATGAAAGTCAACTCCAACAAAATTGCTACCGTAATTTAATTTAAATTTTTTACAATATAATTCAGTAGTAAAAGTATTTGTCCGTCATCACCTGTTTATGTGAAATAATCAAATAGAGTTTGGCATACCTCATTGTTACGGGACCCATGTAGTATCATCTCGTGATCATATATATATATATATATATATATATGTATGTATGTATAAATAGACACACACACACACACGAAGATTATAAGCTCGTGTTCTCGTCGTCTGATTGAGATGTTGGTGAACCTATTGATAGGTGGAAAGCGTGACATATATAATATATGTGTGTCTCTATATATACTAATAACCGTGGCACACGAGTTGCGTGTGTCTTGAATACATGTGTCTAATATATTAAATATTCATGATATTATAACATATTGATATCACAACATAAAGATGAAAGTTTATTTTCACGGTGGCTAGTTTGGAGAAGAAATAATATTATTTTTAACGTGAGTAGTTTCTTTATGACGGTGAATATAATATTATTTGTTAAGAGAAAATAAAATATAAAAAATGAGAAAGGGTAAAATAGGAAAGAAAGTTGGTGTCCTCATAGAGTGGTTATTATTAGGGCTCAACTATAATAAAATAGTAAATAGTAAATATAAAAAATTAATATGGGTAAAACAAGAAAGAAAGTTGGTGTCCTCATAGAGCGGTTCTTATTAGGGCTTCATGCTTAATATAATAGTATAGAAGTATAGATATACATATAAATGTATGTATATATTTAAAAAGATAGACACATGTATATACATAAAAATATATTTGGCCTCCGAATATTCATTGAATGTGTGGTGGTCTTCTTGCAGGCAATTCACTTGTCCATACTCAAGATTGATAAAATTGGGAGACTCCTTTGCAAGGTAGAAGCAGTCGATGCGCTTCATTTTTAATATATATCAGCGTTCATTTCCACGCGTTATATATATATATATATATATATATATATATATATATATATATATATACAGCGATAGAATTAAACTCTTGGTATTTATTTGAAAAATATCGGTGCATGTTTATCATAATATCGAAAAATTTAACACAAAACAAAAGAGCCAAAATAGATTGTTTAGAATTCATATATATATATATCTGAATCAGAAGTTGACACAGTAAGAGACCACAAGAAATGAATAAAAATGAAACCCCAAAGCTTTCTTTAAACATGCCTTATTACCCCGAAGGGCAACGAGCGAGAGGAAACCACAGTTCATCACACAGCTCGTGGCTGCTAAACGGAGAAAACACAATCAGTTCAAGGCCACGCAATAGTTTTTCACGTCTACCGGGATAGGCAGACACGAACCGTTATAGATTTTACTCAAAACACAGAGATTATCCAGTCACAGTTTTCAATACATCATAGCAAGGAACCTATGACCGATTTGGTGGCATCCTCTCGGATCCATACCTCTGGCGGTAACCGTTGGATCTGATTCCAGTTTCAGATCCGCCAGCTGGTGGGTGGAACGGCCCCCATATTGAATCACGGTCAGTGGGGTTCAAAGGGAAGGGAAGTTGGTGTTCCCTCTCCCAAGGACGGAATCGATCATGATGCTGGGTGCTTTCGGGTTCTTGGAAGGATGTTCTTCCAGATGAACCAGATGAAAAGAAGTAAAAGCCACTTGACTGATCTGATGAAGAGCTGATAGGTGCAACTTGAGCTAGACCTCCTCTATTATTTCCGGATCTTCGTCCAAGAGAAGTTCGTGCAGCTGGATTGCTATTGGATTGCTGAAAATATGCTTGAAGGGATGGGGCACGATCACGATTTCGAGCAACAGCACCAGGGTAAGGGGGAAGCATTGATGACGTAACTGAGCTGGGAGCTCTAGCAGAACTGCCGGAATATGTGTCAGTATTAAATAACCTAGGAAATTCATAAACCACAATAAAAAAAAAAGGAGAAAAAAACCCTTCTGAGAAAAGATAATAGCTCCCATACTTCACGTGAAAATTGAAAATTATACACTAAAAAAATGAGCACAACCAATAAATCTTGATAAAATCTAATTTGAAGCAATTTACATACCTATGACCAACGACAAAGGGGTGCATTCCAGGTCTTGGGACATCAGATGTATTCCTAGCTGCTCTCAGATTCACAGATGGAATTGAAGGTTGATCTGCAGCACCTATGCGGCTACTTGCACCAAAAGGAGAAAAATGGTCCCAACTTTGATAGCGACTATCCATAGAAGGGAAAGCATAGGAACTGGGGACTTCACTTGGAACCGAATGGCCACTCCAATGATGATTGAAACTAGATCCATCAGAGACACTTCCGTTTGATGCAGAAGATGGATGGATGGGCCCAAAATATGCAATGTATGGGCACGGATGAGCTGAGGATGAGACAGGTGTATGATCACCAAAGATGGCATGATGTCCAAGAAGATCATGATCCTATCAAACAGCAAGCACTCTTTGTTACTGGAAGTTGGTTGTACACCTTTACTTATTACGATAGAGTTACAAATCTTAACATGCACTTGACGTTAAATTTCTCCTTCAATGCAGAGGAATACAAAATCCAAGTCATGTTAGATGAATATTTTTCACACGAACTTTCACCTATGATTTTTTTTCACCAAAAATAATTAAGATCTATCGAACTTCATTTCAGTATTTCATCATTAATTGCTAAAATGCCATCATAGTCATGACCTAGACTAATGTTGCCCTGATTTTCCTAAAAAAAAGGCAAACGGTTGCAGACACTCAAGCAACCCATTCTATTCAAACCAAATTCCGAGCTTTCGTGGAAAAATGTCTGGTTTCTAAGTACATAGCATGGACATGTAATGTCATGCTATGGCAGGACTAAATTCATGTAGATTTAAACCAGAGTACCCAATGCTAGCAATAGTTAAAATAATTATTCAGGTTCATAGAGCTTCACAAAACTAGTGAACCCATAATGCCAACATGATAAAATATTTCAAGCTTGTAGTAATCCCTGGGAGAGGGAGAAGTTTCAAGATGAAGGAGGTTGGCTGCTTGAACTGGCGGAAGATTTAGAACTATAGATGCTGCAAAGTTTAACTGAGATCGGATCATACTGCATGTTTCAAATAAGATATTGTAAAAAGGTATGGGAGGTCAGTGATATATGTGTCATTATGTTATGGGCCCAAATCAGGCCCATTAGGAAGTTTAGGATTTAATAAAAGGTGTGAGGGAGAATATTTATGGGGTAGTTTTTTGTTTTAGGAAGATACTAGGTTGAAATAGGGGTAGGAGCAGGGGCAAGTTTTGTTTTGCAAGAGCATAGTATCGGGGTCAATTTGTTTCTTCAGTAATAATCTTTCGACCTCCCTTTCAAGTAATATTAAGTGCAATATGTATTTCATCGTCTAATTTCTTGATTTCTGCGAAGATATTTGCGTAATTTGCTACATTTTCTTGAGTTGAATCTTGGGGCATTACACATTATTTAATTGGATAAATCTTTCTTCTTAGAATATGGTTACACTGTCGCATAAGAACTTTAGATGTTTGGTCATCTCACAGAAACCCAACCCTATACAAAGAGTATGTATGTATCTAAAGAGCGTATGCATATACCAAACAAATAAAGAGGTAACAATATATGCCATAATTAGTCAGCAAGGACAAAATGCCCAACGCAGGATGGAATAAATGACATGAAACTTCATTCAAAAATAATACCCACTTATATCATCTACTCGACCACTAGGAAATGAAACTCAGTCCAACTATCTGTAGGACTTCAAATACGAAGACAAATACAGTGAAATAAAGGTGGATGAGCCTTACTCAAAGGATGTCGGGAGCCTTGTTAAGCCACTGAATGGACACCAGTGAACTCCAAATGACTGCAAAATAAATTCAAAAGTTTTAGGATATCAAACTATAAAATCTGATCAACCCAAGCCCGTTTATTTGTATACCTAATCAGCTTCAAGAGTTATAACACAGAAATCAACATAAATTACATAATATAGGATTTGGATGCAAGAATGGAGCTAATCTAAAATCAGTGTGATAACAATAAATAACGGGACCCCTACTCACAGTGAAATACTAGATACATTAGAAAGAATTTATCCAATAACCATTTTAGGTATTTAACGGTAACACTATAAATCAGAAACTTCAATCTCTGCAAAAATACGCCTTAACAAAAAAATATAAGACAGGTTTATGTACAACTACCATCTCAGAATAGCTTAGATCATATAGATCATCATCATGAGCCCAATCCTCCATGTTAAAGTCAGATATCGGACGACTACCATTGGCATAAAGCCATTGTCCTTTCTCGATTTTCCGACAGTTGGGACATTGCATTGCTCCCTTAATGTTGAAGGCCGAACCAATGCAATCTGTACAAATAAAAACATAATACAGTAAAAGAACATAAGGAAATTATTTCTTATCTGACTAGAAAAGAAGAGAGGTGTGCTATGACAAGCTTGAGTATGATATAGTTGAGCTACACATTAAGCGTTAAAAAATGTTAAAGTCAAGAAATTTTGAACTCGGGATTAAGCTTGGGTATGATATGGTTGAGCTCAATCTGGCTCACACAATTCATTTAATTTCGAACCTCATTCAATGTCAATGTCAATCCGTATCTCATCAATAAATTTTGCGGTTACAATCAAGCTCATCTTGCACCACGTGTTATAAAATAGATCATGTCTAAACAACACGTAGTTAAAAATAACGATAAAATTTTGCTCTCTAGCATGCGGCCGACAGCTCAGATCTTCAAAAAATTCCAATTGATTTTAGAAGTTAGTTATTTTTAGCTGAAATTAATGACATCGATCATAATTTAATCGTGTATCTTTTAACGGAAACCTTTTCCAAGCTTAATCTATGCATTATTATGAACAATAAACCCTTCTGTAACATACCATACAAACAAAATATGTTGGTTGTATTAAAAATCCAGTACTGATTATGTCGTCACACACTGTAATAATTGGTATGGATTATGGAATCGATAACACATCGAGGTGCACAAACAGCACAATCACACATGTTACTGATCCTCATTCGAAGTGGTAAAGTCGGAACATTGTACAAAACTCTCCGGGACATCCGTGCAATTAATCTGTCCACGGTGGGCCGGGATAGGAGCTTTCCATGGCATCGCAATCACGTGCAGTTAATTCTAAAAAGCAATGACGCCCTAACAACATCCTCCAGTCAAACACCACATTTTTAACATCATTGTTGTGAATTCCCAATCATTTCTAAATTTTTAAAAAAAGAATCTCACTTTAGAACAAAAATCTAACACTTCAGATCTTAAATCCCAAAAGCTGCAGCGAGAAATTCAAGGGGAAAAAAATCAAAGATGAAATTTTTTTATACGTAAAAACACAATTTCAACTAAGTAAAACCATAATTCATGAGGCGGAAGGATCGGCCACGAAGAAAAACCGTAACCATCTAAATCAATTCCTACCAAACAGGAATACAAACCACTCACCTAGGTGAAATTGATGACCACATTGAAGCTTAGCCCAAGATCTATCACCGTTATCCATCACCGCCTCTAAGCAAATCGAACAAGACACCGCCGCCGCCGTCGCCACTTTTCCTTCGCCGCCTCCACCTTCATCGCCGTCGTCGAGAATTCCCAAATCTCCCAATCCCATAACTTAACCGACAATTTTAAAAAAAAAAACCCTCAATCTTCCGTCTCGGAGAATCGATTTCTTGCTGTATAAAACAACTAAAATAGATGCAAGACGGCTAAAAATTGATCGATTATAAAATTTATAGGGATACAATTAAATCCGTTTTACGAGAGAAGATGACCGAAGAAAGGAAACAAATTGGGAAAAATGTGAGCCATTTTTTTTATGACAAATTTCTTTACTTTTCTCTTTCTCTGAGAACACGTTGTTTCGGCAGGATTATAACTGTTGTCCAAACAAAGTAGTTGATAAGATTAGATGAACATACACACAGATCAACGGCTGGGATTGATTGTGTATTTTGACTGAGTGAAACTGGGCCGGTTTTATGGATGGCCCACATGACATCATATCTTAATAAATATAATCTTTATCATAATATTTTTTTATTTGACGATAAAGAGAATCGAATTCAAGATATTTTTATTTTTAAAATATGACGTCATTCAGTTTATTTGGATTATGTTAATGAATTTTGATTATATATAATTATATATTTGTCTTTTTACGATTTTTTATTATGAAGTAAATATATAACATAAATCAGATGGTTTTTAAATTTTGAAATTTCAAGTATGATTCATAAAATTTATTATTTTTATTTATAAATTGATAAGAGTTGTCTCATTCACTTTATAGATTATGTCAATATATTTGTTTCTCAAATGATTATATGATTGAATTTAGGTGGATTTTACATACATTTATTGTTGAAATTCTCCTTACATTTGTTGGCCTACTAATTGTAGTTATCGATTTTATATTAGTGTTAATGAAGATTAGCAAAAGTTAA